>NW_022196897.1:80840219-80853231 GCF_008632895.1 Mastomys coucha | reverse complement strand
CTCTCTCTCTCTCTCTCTCTCTGTCTTTTCTGAGAGAGATTAGTCTGGCAAGAAGCCTATATGTTATTCATTGCATAAGACTAATAAATAGACTACAGAACACAAAATAATAGTGAAAAATGAATCTACGCAAGAATCATCTTGTAAAATGCCTACATTCACCAGTTAAAATGACAAAGATAAACTAAAACTGAGTTGTTTGGTCCTGTGAAGGTTTATGCCCCAGTGTAGGGGAATGCCAGAGCCAGGAAGTGGGAGAGGGTAGGTTGGTGAGCAGGGGGGAGGGGGGAGGAAATAGGGTTAGTTTTTTGCTTTTGTTTTTGTTTTTGATATTTTTTGGAGGGGTAACCAGGAAAGGAGATATCATTTTAAATGTAAATAAAGAAAATAGTTAAATAAATAAATAAATAAAGGCATAGAGAACTGATGACAATATGTCAACCAAACACTCGGAAGAAGAAATCTAGCGTGGGTGTGTGAAAGTTGTAAGACCAGAACATAAAGAGAGCACAGTCAAGGATAAGGGATTAATTACAATATAAAAATTTATGATAAAATAACAGTGATGATGGTGATAATGATGGGAAAACTTTGGGAAATTGTGGAACAGTTATGACCTTGATTACAGAAATGGGTCACTATATACATGCTCATTGCCAAACTGACCAAGGTGCTAAGTATACAATGTTTTTGTAGAGCAATTATATCTCAGTAATAAAATACAGCTTAGCTTATTGTATTCCTTTGAACACAGCTCTTTGGGTAACAGAGATGGAGTCATTATGTTGAGATAACAGAAATGGCCTATTTGACGGCAGAGATCAAGTCTTGTTCATCTTTGTGTTCTTGGCACAGGATCCTATACCTAGCATAAAATGAGTGTTCAGTAAGTGCCTGATGAATGAATGAACAACTGAATTATTGAGTGAGGAGTATGCTGTCTGACTTTAGAAGCTACAACAAAAGCTGTTTCTCAAATTAGAATTTAAAGCTTAGTTGTGAGCACTGAATATCTCTGGACTTAGGAAATAAGAAGCTGGGGAGTGTGTACACTTTCTTGCCCAGGCCTCTTATGCAGCTTCTGATAAATCTCACTTTTGTCTCTTGGTTTTGGTTTTGCATTTATAATAACTGTCTGAACGTGCTTCTTGTGCGCTGCAATCTCACTCATATAGTATCTTTTCAAGTTCTTGTAGATCCTTACTGTGAGGGGACAAAGGCACGAAGAACTACGCTATAGAGGCGAAGAGAAGGGTTCTTCAAACCAGTTTACAAAATATTCACTTCAGCAAATACATCTCTCTGTCCAAGTTTTCTAAATCAGCCAATAATAATTATCCTATAAATCAGGCCTCCCTGAAGTTTTCCTTTTCTTTACAGTCACCATGAGCTGCCTGCTTTTTTTTTCTCATTACATTTTATGTCTTTGTTTTGTTTGCACAGGCCCCTTTCTCCCTGCCGTTGTAATTCTCCTTGTGTCAGAAAGTGCCAAATTTATGGTTGGGAAAATGCTAAGAGATGATTTTTTTTAAAACTATTCTAATTGCAAATTTTAAGAAGAATTCAAAAATTAAACATTCCACTTTTTTTTAAGGGTTACAAACAATAAATTGGAACAAAAATCCTTGAAATGGCAAACTGTCCGGAAAACATCTATTTCCTACTACTGTGCACACATTAGTCCATATGCAGCCACTTGAAGGTAAAGAGAATCTTGTTCTCTATGGAAGAAAGCAGCTATCCTGTACGTATGGCTATTACATAAAGGAAAGCAAAAAATAAACAATAAATATAAGAAGGCAAAGACAGGTTGAGCACTGATGATCTTTCTAGACCTAAGCCCAGGCTCCCTAGCCTCAAGGTGAAAAACATTTAATGATCAAAGAAAAAAAAAATAAAACTAATGATTGACTACCTGATACAATACTGAAGCAAGTACTATTAAGAGAATACATTGTCTGAATACAATAGATCTTTGTCAAGTCCTTCTGGATAGAATTACAGACCAGATCAGAAAGTACAAAAGTTGGAAGAGACTCGGGAAATCATGAAAATTTAATGATGGGGCAGAGATATACAATGAGTAGATCTAAGATCACAAAATGAGCTAAGAGGCAAGACTAAACCTCATTGCCCTCCTTCTTCTTCCCTCCAGCCAGGTATTGTCCATCGGGTCTGCAAGCATCTTCCCTAGAAACTGTTTACCTTTGGCTAATTTTACCCATCAGTATACCTGAAAATGTCAGGGAGCTCCACAAAGGTTATCTACACCACGAGTCTTCCACAAGCTCCTTGGTAACACAGAAAATACAACCTCTGTACACCCATGCGTGTATGTAGCATTACAGTTTAAATAAACTATTGTATAACTATCACACCTTTGCTACAAATCAGAGAACAATAGGGAAACATACTCAAAAGGAAGAGTGGTTGCGTAAACATTTTCTCTAGGAGATAAAACATTACTTAAATCAGTAGTTTTCATCCTTCCTAATCGTAGGGCCCTTTTAATACAGTTCCTTATGTTATGGTGACCCCAACCATAAAATTATTTTCACTGATATTTCATAACTGTAATTTTGCTACTGTTATGAACCATAATGCAAATATCTGTGTTTTATAATGGTCTCAGGCAACTCTTATGAAAGGATTGTTGGACTGCCAAAAGTGTCCAGACCCACAGGTTGAGAACCTCCACAATAACTCATTTTTGATAAAATTTACCTTTCTTTTTTGTGATGTAATATATACATATGCACACATATGAAAACAAGGAATAAAATGAATTGTATAATACACACAAGACAGAGTATATGTATATATAATCCTTACATGTGGTACACACACACATTTGTGTATGTGCATATGCATTTTATGTGTGTGTGTGAGTGTGTGTCTGTGTGTGTATACCTTCATATCCTCTGATCTAGTGAAGCTGAGAGCAGTTCATGTTGTTCAGGCAGTTATATTTGATCACAGGGCGGACATAAAGGCCACATGTTAGTGATGCATGTTTATTAAGCACATAACTTTATAAGGACTTTGCCAATGAACAATCTTTTAGGAAAATCAAGAGAAAGATGAAGTTGCCTTTGCTAATGTCCTAGGTTCAGTTCAGTACCACAACAACCTTCAACTTAAGACTATTTTCATGGCTTCACCAGGTAAAACAACAGAACTTAGTAGCAAATATTTCACAATTTATAGTTACTTAAACATATTAAAAAAGTGGGATTTGGATTCTAAAGTGGCCAACATACTATATCATGGCATGCATTTAATAAAAATAAGTTGGTTATTTTAAGAAAAGTATTTTTAAACAGAATCAAGAGACAGGCTACAGAGTAGAAAAAAATCTTTGCCAGCTAAATATGTGACAGGATATTATTATCTAATAATTAATATCTGTAAAGAACTACAAAATTAAATCCACCAAAATTATCTAATTAATAAGTGGTCAGATGAATTGTGTAGACAGTTTTCAAATGAAATACCAATGTCAATAAATGTATTAAAGTATTCCATATGCATTCCATCAGGAGATTTCATTGTGATTCTGTATCAGCTCTGTTATGAACAAAACAACACCACTCACAAGAATATAGAAAGAAAGATTTAAACACTATTGGTCAGAATTTAAGTTAGTGAAGCTGTACAGAAATCATCATGATTTACTCAAATACTAAAAATAGAATTCTACGTATCTCTACCCATCTTGACTACCTAAGTTACCACTTACAAAGATTCATGAACATCAGAATTTTAATTATCACACTATTCATAAATAGTTGTGGAATCAGCCTGGCTGTTCCCCAGTAGATAAATCGATGAAGAAAATGTGGACTAAATCCCTAACAGAAAAAATTTATAGCAAGTGAGCTTTATTTTGCTAACAGTTATAGGTAGATCTTGATTCATCATGACACAGAAGGGATTTAGTGGGTGACCAATGTTCCACCACATTCAAGAAGCAGAAAGAGATTAATATCCGTGCTCATCTGCCCTTCTTCTTTTATGTACTTCAAGTCCCAGGCCCAACAAATGTTGGATCTTTCCTTTAGGATGGGTCTTGCTACTTCAACTAACTAAACCAAAGTAATACCTCCCCATCCTGGCAGGAGTCTTCCCTTCTAGGCAATTCCTGTCAAGTTGACTATCACAATAGGCATAGACATAGGCATAGATACAGAAGAACACCAACAAAAGGGGGAAAGAGGGAGATAACAGAAAGTAATCGGTGACGGGATATGAGCAAAGTACACAACATACTTGGATGAAAATACTAATGAAGCACATTACTTTGCACATGAATATAAAGTAATTTTAAAGTTATAGATAAAATAGATTAAAATAAACAGAAAGTGTTGAGTTGCTGTGAAACCTGAAAGAATACCCTAAAAAGTAAAATATGAATATTTTATTAATATCAAACAATTGTTTCTGGGAACAAAAAATAATTCTACAAACTTTCCATCAATCATAGCACTAATAAATAAACAAAGACAAAATGCCGATCAGCAGTCACTGAATTGTTGAACATAGGGCTTGTCTGCTACAGTTTTATGAGTCAGAACTCAAAATTGTATGAACCTATAAATAATCTTCACAAACATCATAGTCAAATTAAAGAAATCGTCCAACACAACACATTCAGTTGGGCACATCATGATGACAATTTGAAGAGGAACCTCTTACCAAAAACTAATGAACTATGCCCGCCAGCCTCTCATATAAACAGAGTGATGTTAACCATCTTGACAAATAATCTCAAGCCTAGCAGCTGATCCTGGGCACAGTAAGTGCATGTCATGCAGAAAATCAAGAGGTTCTCCAAAAGTTGTCCATGTCACACCTACACACATACATGCGCACACACACCGCCACCACCACTCCCACCACCACCATCATTATCATCACAATCATAATAAAACAAGTTTATCCACCAAAACCCACAACCTATCAAAATGCAGAGTTACATAGCCTAGTCCCAACTGATACATATGTAATACAACTCCTACAACCAAGACTCAAGGATCATTTTGAAAAGGAGGTCAGTAAGATTTTAAAAGCCAGAGAGTTTGCTGTGAGAACGAATCTTCTAGAAAGGACAGAGGAGCTACCCCCAAAAGACCCACACAATGTCTACAAGAACAGCACACGTAAAAAATGTGGCCCTGGCTTCCCAGTGTAGGAAAAGCATGTCCACGGTCTGGTCCCTCCTCTGGGAACAGACTCTGATACTGAAGTTGGGAGGTCAACGTGAACTGTAAACAGTGCTCAAGTGACTGTGTTTATGTCACTTATGTAGGTGAGTCTCTGACCTCACACTGGATCATCTGGTTTCACGCAGAGCACACAGCCTGCTCTGCAGTGGGCTTCTTCATGTCAGCATGTGGGGCATGTGTGTGTGTGTGTGTGTGTGTGTGTGTGTATGTGTGTATGTATGTATGTTTGTATGTGTGCGTGTTACATCTAATCTTTCTGGTTCTTTCTTGAGGCCTATTCTGAAGGGAGATGACTTTCCTTACAAGCCTTGATGATTATCTAGATTGCCCTCAGCTGTTACCCTCCCTCTCACATCTGAGCCCCTCTGAAGATAACCCCAGGAGCTGTTATATCTGACCCCTCCGAGGTAAAAGTGAAATATGGAGAAATTGCTCCATAGTCTTCTCAGACACACCTCATTCTCATCTTTTCAAGCCTTTAGTCTTGTGCTGTGCTAGTGGCTTCTCAATTACAAATCCCCTTGGCAAGCCAGGTACCAGTCCCTATGTTTATTCACACTGACCCCTACTCTTCCAAACAACCAGTCGCTGGTACTTAGACAAATAATAATGACCACTCTCCCAGGCATTCCTGGTTCTCTTTGTAAATTCCACCTATTGATGGCATGTAGTATGTCTACATGTGATATTTTAATGCATATATGTTTTAATGTTCAAATCAGGCAAAACACATCCATCTCTTCAAATATTTATCATTTCTGGTTCTGAGAAATTTATTTTCTGTACCTCCATGTTCTGTCATCTCACTTCCTATCAGTCACTCAGAAAGTCGGGTCCAGTGCTCTAAAGCACAGCATTTTATCAAGCCTTGGGATACAAGGATAGCTGTCTGACTCACTTTGAATGAATCTTAGAGGCTCCTGACTCTTCTCAGATTCCACCTGCATGAAAGCACTTGGCAACTTCAGAAATGCACACACAGTATTCATATTTAATGCATTTTATCAGCTGCTTTTTCTCTTTTAATCCGGTAATAAAAAAGCAATATATTTTTTTCTTTTTTTGAAAATGGAATAGTAGTTTATTTTGTCATCTAGAAAATGAAAACGAATCTGTAGTTTTAGTGGCTTCTGGTAGACAAGAGATGGCAAGATAGAAGAGAGAAAATATTACAGAGTAGGAGGAAGCTGGGGGGTATTTCACCTCTTGATTGAGGTGACAATGTTATAATTACATTCTTATATCAAAAGAGATCAAATGATACAATTCAAGTACGTATTAGTTATTGCGTATCGATTACACAATAATAAAATTGTCAATCATGGCTGTTGTTCCAAAGAATCTTGTGTTGTATGCACTGAGTCTAGTCTTTGGGTTCTTTGCCAGTCTGATATTCTTCAGCCCTCAGAATCATTTGACCAAGGAACTGGTAGAACTGATTCTGCTGACTCTTTTTCTTTTTCTTTTTCTTTTTTTGTTTGTTTGTTTTTGTTTTTGTTTTTTTTTTTTTTTTTTTTTTTTTTTTTTGAGACAGGGTTTCACCATATAGCCCTGGCTGTCCTGGAACTTACTCTGTAGACCAGACTGGCCTTGAACTCAGAAATCCACCTGCCTCTGCCTCCCAAGTGCTGGGATTAAAGGCATGAGCCACCACCGCCCAGCACTGATTCTTATTGATTGATTGATGATTGATTTTTAAACTCAAACTCAATAGATATTCAGACTGTACCACTGCAACTTAAAGATATAAGACAATGGGTTCAATGGCAAAAGTGTCCTGCTTAAAATCCTGCTAACACCAGGATGCATTCTCCCTTCTTCTAGTACTCAATTACACTTTGCTAGCTAGCTCCCCTTCTACTTCTTAGAAGAAGTTCTATTTCATCATAACTGAGAAGGAAGTTGCTCTTGATGAATTAAAGCAGCAGTGAACTTCTGCCCACTCTGAGACAAGCCAGGAAACATTCGGTCTTTCTCTAGTTGTGGCAAAGGTTCCCCTCCACAGAGCTAAGGAAGGATGTTCCATTACCTTTTTTCACATATTTCCTGAGGTACATGTAATGTACCTTCTATACCACAGCTCAGAGGAAAGGAGACAGAATACATAAACCAAAGCATACTGTATGAACATAAGAGAGAAGATAATGTGACAGACATATGAAGCCAATAGTTTTCTCATTTATCTTTTGTTAATGGAAGGTAATTTGCTGTTGCATGAAAGATGGGCCCACATGAGTGAAGTTGTCTGCAGCATTGAGTGGGGCTTGGCCACAGTACTAGATCAGAAATACTGCAACTGCTGGATGTCACAAGCCATCTATTGTCCCAGATTCACCTGCTGGGCTCAGAGCCACAGTCTGTGAGGCTAACCCATCATTATTCTCCCAGATTCAACCTATATCTCTTCATCATCCATCCTCAACCCCAAACACTTTCATTGATGGAGCTCTGTTGCTTCTCTGAGAGCAGAACCTAGGACATAGATAACAATCATCACCCTCCCTCAGTACCCACATTTACCAGTTACTTACTTCCCTTTCAGAGGAATCTGTCAGCCCAGATCTGTTCCTTCTATGCTTTGTGCATACAAAGTGATGGGCAAAGGAAGCCTTAGCAACTCCTTTCTGAGCTAAGAGCTTTTCTCCATCATTTCTACTTGGGACAATGGCTGTTTTCTTTCATCTGTGTGACAGAATGCTCCCCAACTAAACCACAGAGTGAGTGAAATATGGAAAAAGATGCCCTTTGAATTGGAAGCTGCCCAGGACTCATCTGGATCTGATGCCCAGTGCAAATCACAAATTCAGCAAAGTAAACCAGATCTTATTGGAAAGCTGCCATTTCTCTGATGAAAGTACCTAGTTTCTACATTTATTATGATGAATAACAACTTCTCCCATGCTTGATTAAAACATCTACCCACTGAGGCTACAAGAATGAAGTATTTGTTAACACAGTAGATAGGCAGTGATTCCCACATGAAGATGTCTCTCCTGTGACTTAGCTTCAACTTCTTCTCAACTTCTCCCTTTTAAGTTAATATTCTAAAGTGAATATTTTAAAATATGGTTTCAAATTCTCTACCATGATCCTTTTAAAATGGTATGTATGGAACTGTAACCAGTGACTTGTCAATAAGACCTGCAGTGAGGCTCTTGCTTTCCCAGATCTCCTCTTTTTACTTCTACATATATTATGCAAAATTGAATAAGAGCTACTTTATACTTTGCTTCACATTAAACTTATTGACTAAAGCTCCCCCTAGATCTTTAACAAACACTTTATTTTAAAACTATATCTCCCCCTAGTCCCTAATGTGCATGATTATTTTAAGTGTAACTGTAGTGTTTTGCGTTTTCTACTAATTAAATTTTCCTGTAGCTGGTTCGTTGTTTCCTCTTCCTCATCTCTCTGTAGCTTCAGACTCTTGCCCAGTGTATTCCCCTCTGGCTTCTTATCACTACCAAATGTAATCAATGAGTTATATCCTCATTCTGGTCATTAAGAGGAGGAAAGTAGAACCTAGAAATATCTCTTAGAGTTCAAAGCTGACACTAATGTATCTGACAATTTCCTTTAAGTATATGTTTAGTTACATATGAACCAGGTAATTTGAGGGTTTACATTTGAGGGTTTTCAACATTCAACCGATGAAAGACTTAGTACTGGTAATGGTCAATCCATACTAGAGCCTGCTCCATATCTTCACAGTCACATATAGACACACAGTAGACAATAGTTTCCTGTGATGCATTCCACAATGCAAGTATTCAGGCAATCTAATACAAGCTCCAAAAAAGGAACCAGAGTTTTCCCATAAATATTCAAGAACTCTCAAAAATGAAATGTTTGTTTCTTTTCCTCTCTCCCATCCCAGTTTGGATACAAAGACTCTAAAATGTGAATAAATTTTACTATAGTCCTGATAAAAAGGGTGGTTAAGGAGGGGACAATGTCTTCACTAAGTGAAGCACACGTGGCATGCACCATACGGGTGTGGTTCCTGCTGCGCACCAAAAGGACAATGTAGCTGGATAAGGAAGGTCAGAGAGAGCTTTTATGTGATACTAACTTTAACCACTTCCTTCCAGTCCTGTAATTCATTGGTTAGTCTGAATGAAGAACATTTTCTTTTTATATAGCAAAGTTCCCCCTTCAAACATTTTGTCTAAGCAGGTGGACAAGTGGGCAAGTGATATTTATTCAGAGGCCAGAGAAGAGTCATTCTCTATCAATAAGGTCAAATGAACACAAACATCCCTCTGGAGACTCAGCTGCTCTTTAGAGAGAATGTGTGAAAGGAGATGAAGGAAGATATGCCTTTGCCCATCTATTCCCATCCTGTAGGGAGACCAACCATCCTGGCTTTCCAGGCACTGTGTTCGTTTTAACAGTGGAAATGCTGTTCCCTACCACATTCACTGAGTCTTTCAATTGAACCTAAAGCTCACTGTGTCTGCTAGTCTAGCCAGCCAGCTTTTTCCATGATCCTCTCTGGTTATCTGCATACTGATTACAGGAAGGTGACCACACCCACCCAGAATATATGTCGGTTCTGGAGATCCAAACTCTGGTCCTCACAGTTGAGTGGCACTGAACAGTACAAAGTTATTCATCACCCATCATGTGTCAGGTACTGAGTAACTATGTTATAAACATTGTATCAATCTTCACAGAATTCTTCTAAGATAGGTGTGCTGGTGTGAACAAGCTTGACTGTCCTGGAACTTGCTCTGTAGACTGAGCTTAAATTCAGAGAACTGGATGGCTCTGTCTCCTGAATGCTGGAATCAAAGGTGTGTACCACCATGTCTAGACTTAAGCTTTTATCTACTTGGAATTTGCTCTATACCAGGCCGGTCTTGAACTCAGAGATCTGCTTGCCTCTCTCTCCTAGGATTAAAGGTGTGTACCAACATGCATAGACTTAAGTGTAGCTGAAGAATCTTTCCCCAAAGTCACTACTCCCTTAATCTGCTTATCTCCTTAAACATAGGATTCAGCTTCATTTCACCTCCTGTAGCTCTTTTATTACTTTAACTATACATTTTGTGTTTTTCTTTTCTCAACTTACTCCTTTTCATTAAGAAGTGCATGCTGACAGGAACTTGATATAGCTGTCTCCTGAGAGGCTCTGCCAGGGCCTGACATATACAGAGGTGGATGCTCACAGCCATCCATTGAACTGATCATGGGGTCCCCCCTGGAAAAGTTAGAGAAAGGACTGAAGGATCTGAAGGGGTTTTCAATCCCATAGAAAGAACAACAATATCAACCAAATAGAACTCCAGGGTCTAAACCACCAACCAAGGAGTACACATGGAGGGACTCATGGTTCCAGCCATATATGTAGCAAAGGGGGCCTTGTCCGGCATCAATGGAAGAAGAGACCTTTGGTCCTATGAAGGCTTGATGCCCCAGTGTAGGGGAATGCAAGGACAGGGAGATGGAAGTGGATGGGTGGGTGGGTGGGTGGGAGTGCACCTTCATAGAAGCAGGAACAGGGGATATGGGATAGATGGTTTCTGGGGCAGAAATCCGGGAAAGGGGATAACATTTGAAATGTAAATAAATAAAATATCCAATTAAAAAAAAAGACTAAACCAGAGAACAAGGTCTCTGCTGGCATTTTTTGTTGTTGTTAGACTTCTTTTGTCAATGCAATTACAAATCTTTTTACGTTAGCCTCAGACTCTTCAGACAAGAGCAAAAAACAACCACATTCTTCACCAAAATACCACAAAATGCTATTCTCTAGGCCACAAACTAAAATTCTTCTCCACTGAAACCACTTGGGCCATGTCTGCACAGTTCAAATCACCCTCGGCAGAAAAGTCTTCCACATTCCTAGTAGGATCGCCCATTAAACCCCACTTAAAGCATTCCTCTGCTTTCCAAATCCAAAGTCCCCAAATCCACATTCTTCTTAACAAAAGCATGGTCAGGCCTATCACAGCAATATCCCAGTCCCTGGTACCAACTTCTGTCTTAGTGAGGGTTTTATAGCTGTGAACAGACACCATGACCAAGGCAACTCTTATAAAGACAACATTTAATTGGGGCTGTCTTATAGGTTCAGAGGTTCAGTCCATTATCATCTAGGTGGGAACACAGCAACATCCAGGCAGTCATAGTGCAGGAGGAGCTGAGAGTTCTACATCTTCATTTGAAGCTGCTAGAAGAAGACTGGCTTCCAGGCATCTAGGATGAGAGTCTTAAAGCCTATGCCCACAGTGGCACACTTCCTCTAAGAAATGTACACCTACTCCAACAAGGCCACACCTCCAAACATTACCACTCACTGCTGCTCCCTGGACACTGTTATGATACCATTATCACCCTGCCACTATATGATTACCTGCATTTAACAGAGATGGATTAATCTACCCTAAATCTGTTTATAGTATTCGGTTTTTTTAACATTTTTCTTTGCTCAAATAATTCAGTCAAACATATTCAGAAAGTAACAGACCATGGCACTCATATGAATGAATGTGTTGACGGAGACCGAACATCAGACTGCATTTAGATTGTTAAAGATTGGGCCATGGCACAAAGATAGGAGGTGAAACTCATTTCTAGTTCTTTGTAAGATGAAAACGACACAGTGTTAGATATGGTCTAGCATGTAGCCTCAAACTCTGTGGACTTCCAGATCAACAACGATACAGTACTGAAAGAACGAAAAATGTTTTTATAATGACATTACAAAATACAATATATTATCTAATGAATGAGATAGCAGCAATCACATACCACAGGCCACATAGCAAACATTATGTTATCATTATACATTATATATTATAGTAGAATATATTACAAAGCCCAACTGTGGCCTACAACTCACTCCAACAGAAAAAAACCAAATACACCTATAGCCTAAACTGCTTCTTCAGTGTTATGTCTCAACATAAGGGTTACAGACATGCATGCAATAAACTCCACATGTGTCACACATCCCCTAAACGTGCTTCATTTACACAGAATGAGAAATAGACACCTTCACATGTATACATCACTCTTTCAAATAACTGACATGTTTAGTAAGCAGTAAATAGACATACACAAAAAGGCAAACACATGTGGCTGCAAACCCTGCAGCCATAACAGAGACGCCACAACATTCATTTGGTAGCAAACTGGCACTGTCATCTGACAAATGCCTCTACTTTTCAGCCTGCTTCCTCTCATCCTTACTAACATCTTGGCAACCTTTATCTCAATGAGTAATCATGAGTCAGAGAAAGCTGCTCCTCAGAATGACTTGGATTGTTTATCAGGGCTCTCTCTCTCTCTCTCTCTCTCTCTCTCTCTCTCTCTCTCTCTCTCTCTCTCTCTCTCTCTCTCTCTGCTCTGCTCTTACATTGGCTCATAAGATAATCTTTTAAGTGGAAATGTGATTCCTGACAAAAGCAATGCCTACAAATAAATGAAAATGACTTTGACTAGCATGTAACTGACATCAAGGAAAGTTGTCTACAATGTTGGGATGAGGATGGGGAGGCTTATTCTCTAAATCCTTTTACGTGGAGAAGTTTATCATCACTTAAGGCCAAGCTTGGGTATTACTTTCTGCTGCAGGCTGGCCAATCTGGGCCTCCCTCAGCCCAAGGGAGAAACGGGGTCCTAGTCAAGTCGACAAGGCGTAGGCGGAGAAATGATGGCAGAGACGACACATGAAGTACAGGATCTGAATGTATTTCTTAAAAATGGCATCTGGCCGGGCGGTGGTGGCGCACACCTTTAATCTCAGCACTCGGGAGGCAGAGGCAGGTGGATTTCTGAGT
>NW_022196897.1:80801626-80839975 GCF_008632895.1 Mastomys coucha | reverse complement strand
TTGCAAAAGAGAGATGGTAAATCTGGCAGCTCAGCAGTTAAGGTACATCTGAGGCTATCTAAAACACAGTGGGTCTAAAGCAACAGCTATCTTCTCTGGACGGGTGCTGCATCCCCCAGGCCCAAGCGCTCTGGGCCCTGGGGACTGCAGATTGTATGAATCTGAGTCCTAGCCCATCTAAGTTCTAGTGCAAGTCCTTCTGCGAGTCCATAGTGTTAGTCTTGCATGCGAGTCCAAATCCAAGTCCTTCTCCTAGTCCTTGTACAAAGTGACAAGCAGGCTTCAGTAGCATACAGCAAGCAGGGCAGATGACAAGAGTCACATAGGCAGGTGACAGTCACATCAAGGTCAGTGATCTTACTGACCAAGATCACGTATCCAGTTGTGAAGCGGGCAGAAGAGCAATGGTGCCCCTCCCTGCTGGGGCTAATTTGGTATTCCTATACTAATTCTCTGGTTCTGCTAGAGGCAAGGACTAGGAGGTTTTAATCTAACACTTCTAGCTAATGTCTTTGGGTGGAAGCCCTTCATTACTCTCTAGTATGTAAAACATTTCTAACTATTATGAACTGTCTATTGCTCTAAGGAATGTGCTTGACCTCTGTTGCTAGCTGTGGCAACTTTCTACATGACCAAACTCTCCGTTCTGTGCTTTTAATAGCCTGTGTATACACTTGTCATCACAAGACTCATCACATCGTATATGTGGCCTTGATTACTCATAGTGAGCCTCTGGATTCAGTAACTCTGTGTCGAGACAGCACACACACACACACACACACACACACACACACACACACACAGCAAGCATCATTCTGTCAGGATACAGCATTTAAAGACATTCAGAAAGCCATCAAAATTTAACGTCAGACCTTTGAGAAATGCACTACTTTCCCTAGAAACACTAGGGGATTCATAAAGAGAAAAAGAGATCCACCATCCACCTATTAGACATGCCAGGTTCCAAGATGATCTTCTTAAATCTCTTGTACTCTCAACTCTGGACTGGCACCTTGCATACAAAAGGTGCCCAATGGCTGGCTTTCCTGCCTTCCTCTTCCTAAATAAAAAAATAAAAAATAATAATAAAAAAATGGGAAAGATTGACAATTAGCATGCTTTCTATCATTCTTCAATAACTAGGAAAACTTTCTTAAAAGTTTTTAAGATATGTTACCATTGGAAAAAAATCACACATTATTTCCCAGAGACTAACTGAAACTTCAGATCCATTACTGAGATAAGACTCCCTAGGTCTTCACCAGCAAAGGTCATCTGTCTCAGGAAAAATACATTAATAGAAGTTAATATATCAAAACTGAACCAAACACTGTTGGCTTCAGAGTGATTTGAGTAGATGTGATCCATGGTGATGTCACTATATTGTCCCTTAAAGTAAATTACCAAAACACAGCCTAGGTTATTACTCAGGCAGCAGGAAATAGTAAAATTGATAGATTTCTTTATCTCAGGTGATAACAATGATGACAAGCATATTCGAATGGCTAGTGAATTTATGGAGCCCCTTTAAAGAATTAGAGATTGGAGCAGAAAAGTGAAATATGATACCATAGGAACAAAGGATGGATATGTAGCCCTTGGAAAAAAGGATCAAGAAAGAGATGGATAACCTAGAGCTATTTGCCCTGCAGGTTCCTATTGCCCCAAATTTCAGAAAATCTTTGAGCTCTATTTATGAGAATTCATCTAAACATCCTCAGGGATTTCTTTTTTTTTTTTAAGTTAGTTCTTTTTATTGTCAGTTCTTTGACAATTCTGTACGTGTATATAATTCATCCTTGTTTCTCTCTCCCTCCTACCCTCTTTTACTTCCTCCCACCCCAACCAACTGATTCCTCCCCTGCCTGTCCTTTTTCCAGGGTTATGACCTTTGACTGTGTTGCCTACTTGATTCAGATAGGATCATTTATATGATTACTGGATTGAGTCTAACTGTTGGGAGTTCGGTGTGGCTATGAGTGGATATACAACTCTCCCTATCCCAAAATCTCTCCAAAACTTCATGTTGAGGACAGAAGTCTAGAAGCCATTGAGATTGGCATGCGTAAGGTGGGGTAGATAATAGCTCATAGGTAATATGAAGGAAAGGGAGGGTAACATTTGGGGTGGAAGGCTTCAAGTAGGGAGAGAGTGGAGAGAGATAGAGGTACAGAGAAGATGGAGAAGGCTAAGCAAGACAAAGGATACATGAAATCTTCCACATTGAAACTTACAATCTGAGAGAGAAGCTGGCAGGTTGGCAAAGCCCATCCTTGGAAGCTATGGATTATTAAACAAAAACCCAGTGCCAGGTGTTTAGTAACTCCTCAAGAAATGTTGGTCAGAAAGGCCTTAGAGGCCTGCAAACAAGAGAGGCTAAGCAATGGCTTGTGCTGCTCATAAGAATTAAATATTAAGATCCTATTGGTGAAGACATGCCAGATTTTAATCTACTTCACAGCCACTGCCTTTTCTCTACTCCCATATGGGAGAAAAGAGAATAGCTAAATCCCTTTACTTAAACTTGATAGGTATCTCATTCTTAAAACCTGTCATCCTTTACCTTCCCCTTGGGTAGATTCCCAGGGAGTAGAAGGCCCACAATATGCCAGGCATGGCACTACATGCCATAATTTGTATTGTTTTACCAGTAAGGGTGTTAGGCTACTGCTGACTTCCTTTATGTTTACAAGAGTTTGATTTCCTCTCTACAAACTACTCTTAGTCCTAACTCTCCTGAAAGCTGTGAAAAGGGATCCAAATGACCCCAGGAATTCTCCATTGTGATCTAAACAGAGCTATTAACTAAAAAGTAAACATCTACCATTTGAATAGCATTTTCAAGCTCTCTCTCTCTCTCTCTCTCTCTCTCTCTCTCTCTCTCTCTCTCTCTCTCTCTCTCTTTCTGTGTGTGTGTGTGTGTGTGTGTGTGTGTGTGTGTGTGGTGGGTTGTGCATGTGTTTGCCCATGTGCATATCCAGAGATCAAAAGAATAGTGTCAGGTCCCTCTTTCTGTTATCTGCCTTACTGCCTTGAGCCTGGGTCTCTCACCACTCTGAAAGCTTGAAATTTCTACTAGAAAGGGTAGCTGGCAAGCTCGTAGGACCCATTTATCTCTGCTTCTCAAAGCCGGGCTTGTAGACAAACACAGTCATCATACCCAACTGTTTACACGGTGACTCAGATTCAAACAGTCCCTCACGTTCGTACACTCTTGTCTGCTAAGCTGTCTTCCCAGCCCCATACGTTCTAGTTATTAGATTTCACCTTTCCAGGGCCTAAGGTTGGGGATGGATTTGTTCATCTTGGGAGGGGCAATGAAACAGATTTTCACGTTATGTATGTGGAAGAGATTTTGAACTCTGCGAGCTGTAGTATAACTGAGATGAGTGACAGTCGTCCTCCACCTCACAAGGCAAAGGTCAGTGGCCACCCACTACTCGCCTAATGTCCCTCTCTGTTCCTCGTTGGGCTGCTGTCATTTACATGTTTCAGCTGTTTTCAATCTTCACATTGCCAGACTTAGTTAATTTGATTTTTTTCCATCCCTGTATTTGTCATGTAGAACCCTATGTTGATGTTTTACATGAGGAAAAATGTTATTAATTATTTTAAGGCCAAAAAAATCCAGATGGAAGTTTTCAAATGTTAATTGATCAATGTGAATCACCATCCAAGGAAAACCAAATGAGAACATCCAAAGGAATGCTACCAAGATGGGACCAGATATTGGATCTTCTAGATTGCTCTTCTTAAAAAAAAAAAATCCATTTTTTTTACTACGCGTTTTATTTATTTACATTCCAAATGTTGCCCTTTTCCTGGACCCCTTTGAAGAATTCTTCATGCAATCCTCCTTCCCTTTTGTCTCTGAGAGGGTGCTCCCTAATCCCCCACCCCTGGGTTGCTCCTCTTAACCCTAACTAGAACAGTATTTGGAGGTACAAAGAGAATGGAAAGCAAGGCATGTAGTACTTAACCTGTGTCTAGCTCAAAGGCCAACAAGAACCAGGCAAACTGTCTAAGTATCTAAAAGGCACAGTGGGCCTTTGAGAAAGTCTGTAAAGCCTAGAGAAGCCTGGTTTCTGGGGAAAGATCCTGGCATCAAAGCTGCTTACAGTGTCACAGACATCATTGCTGGCACAGCTACTGTCTGAGCCTTTGTGACTCTACGTTTGTTCTGCTCTGTCTTCATGCTTCTGTCTCCCCACCTGCCAAACAAAAGGCTGGAGTTTCTGTGACTGCATGCTTCAAATTCTGTGATTTCTTTTTCTTCCTAGTATCATCTCAGAAAGAACTTACCGAGAGGGTAGAGAGCAGATCACAGGTAATAAAGAAAGCAGAGAGGGGACACTGGGGATGGAAGGGTTAAGTAGGGAGGGAGTGAAGGCTGTCCCTCCTTTATCACTCCAGAAAATAATTTCTTTTTCTCTACATCATTCTCACTTTTTTGCAACCCACGAAAATGAATGAAACGGAAACCAAATTTTCCAGCTCAAGACTTAATGATACATTCAAACTAAAAATCCAAAAGATCATTATGTGTGTTTACTTGGAACCAGACAAGCCTCTCTTTAAAGTTTAATTACCAACGAATCAGACAACTTCTTCTACATATCGACTTCCTAAGTTAACATGGCATTTGTTTTGCAATGGTTTCAACTCAATTTATTTTCTACTCTTCTCTTTTCTCTCCCAGTGCCACCTAGTGACTTATCACACAATTTGAAAAATCCATACGTTTCCTAAACAAGGTCAGAAAAGTGGTTGGAGACTCCTGGTCACCAGCTGGGTCAAGTTTGTCTTGCTTTAGAGAATCCATAATGGCATCTGGAGAAAGAGAAAAGAATAAGTAATAACCTAGCTATTGATTTAGAGGTAGGAAGGGACAAAGAGAACATGAAACCAGAGTCATCACAAACTGGGGTCTAACTCAAATGGGCAGCAGCTTAAAGGGGCATTGGCAGCAGAAGGAATTTCTGGATCCTACACAGAAGTAGGACACTCACCTAACTCCAGGATTTGAGATGGCGTCCAGGTAGGGGTGACTGACACTCCCAATCCTCAAGTTTGAGCCAGACGCAAGAGCTAAACACTAACCTCAGCCTTTATTTTCTTCCCAATCTGCTTAACTAACTCGTAAGTTTGTAATGTAAGGTTTTTTTGTCCACAAATCTGCAAAATCTTACGGGTGATCCCAGGCACCTTCATCCTCATGTCCCAGAATCACTAGTAATATTTTATCATCTTTGGCCTTGAGTTCCCATCCAAAGTTCTCAGGCCATTCACATCAGTCTGCATGTGCATATTTGAGTTCAAAGTCAAATTCTCCATCTGTACTGGCTGGTTTTGTGTGTCAAATGGACACAGGCTAGAGTTATCACAGAGAAGGGAGCTTTAGTTGGGGAAGTGCCTCCATGAGATCCAGCTGTGGGAGCATTTTCTCAATTAGTGATCAAGGGGGTAGGGCCCCTTGTGTGTGGTGCCATCCCTGGGCTGGAAGTCTTGGGTTCTATAAGAGAACAGGCTGAGCAAGCCAGGGGAAGCAAGCCAGTAAGAAACATCCCTCCATGGCCTTTGCATCAGCTCCTGCTTCCTGACCTGTTTGAGTTCCAATCCTGGCTTTCTTTGGTGATAAATAGCAATGTGGAAGTAAGCTGAATAAACCCTTTCCTCCCCAACTTGCTTCTTGGTCATGATGTTTGTGCAGGAATAGAAACCCTGACTAACACACCATCTGTAGAATCAACTCCCCCCAACACATACACTCTCTCATGAACACATATATAAACAAACACACAAATACACACAAACACACACAACACATAAACACCTTAATTAAGTAATAAGTTAATAATCATAAATTTTGTCTTTTGATATTCCTGTTTATCATCAGAAACAAAACTGTACTATGTTGATTTTCTAAATGCCTCATTAAATTAATTTGAAAAGGGCATAGACCTGGAGCAGGGGTGGCATTCTGCATATGACAGTAAACTAGCATAGGAGGTGCTGGTCAAAGCTAAAAATGTTGGATAGAAAAATGCACTGCTCATCATTCCTTTCAGAGAGAGCGTGGCTATGGTCAACTGGCAGTGCCTTTGAAACCTACTGAAGCATTTTGGCCAAGAGCATATGTTACCTAGGCACAGTGAGGTGTTTCGAGCTGGAAGCTTTCCTCTAACAGAGGAATCTATTATAATCATCTGTCACTCTTTCTTGTGGGGCAAATGGAACCGTGCCTCCTGACAAAAACTGGGAAGGTTGAACAGATTCAGAAACCCCGGTATTCTCATATCTGAGACAGGTAGGCATTTCATCTGTCTCTGACCTGCTTCCTGTCTTGGAGAAAAGTGACCAGGACACCCAACATGAGGATCTTGACCACTAATCACACAGCAGAGGGTTCTTCATGCTAGATGGAATGCCTGAGGATTTAGCCAGTAAGATTTCCTCCTGGAAAATTCCTTCCTGCGAAAGGTATTTAACCTCTGGTCCACCCTGAGTAAGTTGTATGCACCCCTTTTCCACAATGAACAATAAATAAAAGGTATAGACAAGCAAGGACAACAATCTTCACAAAAACCGCCATGGCCGAAGCTTTCATCCTTCATACAGAGCCACACTGCCTAAGTCTCCTGCAGAAGGCCCCTGTGTGCTCCCTGACACTCACCCCTGAGCTAAGCCGAAGATAACCACCTTCTTGTGCTCATCACCAGCCCACCCACCTGCTTCCCAATGGTGTCTGGGTGCCAGGAGCTAGGGAACCCCAGCTTCAGCTTCAGCCAGCATTGTTTCTCACCTGGGCTGTGTTCATTTCCCATGAGCCAGACACCCAGTGGTGGTGAAGGGTAACATGCAGCCTAGCACCTCCCATTTCATCTGCCCAGCAGAGTTCACGTACACCAAGTGAGACAAGATGCAGAACCACACCTTCTTATGTCCCATGGGATTTGTGGAGCTGCACTGAAGTCTTAGTCTTCAATACGATCCTCCCTCCTCTGATGTCAGATCTTTGACATGGGATGTAGTCCTTCTCCACCTAGTTCTTCTCCATCCTCTCCTTTCTCTTTTGTAGAGTTGTTTTCCAGAGGAAAACATCTTTTGCTTTTTTAGTTTTTTTGTTTTTTGGTTTTGGTTTTTGTTTTTTTTTCATGTTCTTCCTACAGGTCCCAGGCTACCATTCCAGAAGATAGCCCTCTCAGATGAAACAAAAAGTAGAAAGACTATCAGGGACCCGACAGCCAACCTTGCCTCACTGCCCAGCAGGGTGACTATGACTTGGATGAGTATAACCCAAACAATACTACTTTATAGGGACCAAATGGGTACATTGCTAGATACATGCCATGCTCCAGTCTCCAATGCTGGACCCATTCACATCACTACCTATTAAGACTTCTAAACACTTATTCATCTCACTCGGGATACTTTCTAGTTCCATCCATTTGCCTGCAAAATTCATGATCTCCTTGTTTTTAATAGCTGAACCACATTTTCTGTACCCATTCTTCATAAATCAGGGCTCTAGATGGAGATGTTAATACTGGATGCTTGGTGGTTTTCCCATTAAAATTTTACCCCCCAAACAAAAGAAATTCTAAACATTGTTAAGGCTCACATATGTTTTTGAATCAATAAAGCAAACAAACAAAAGAATATTCATTACTCCCATCTGCTATCAAATTCGCAAACCTGTCTGATTGTCAGGTGACAGTTCAAATATGACCTTCTCACAAACACACCTTCCGGAAGGCCCAATTATATCACACTCATCTATCCCACAGCCCTTTCCATTTCTGCATAGAACTTACAGCCATCTGAAAATTGTTCAGCTATTTGTTTGCTCAAATCGCTGCTTATGTCTTCTTCCAGAAAATACAGTCGAACCAAGACACCGATTGCCCTGCTTGTGCCTGTGCCCAGACTCTGCCACTACGCCTGGCATGAATTTGGATGAATTTGAGAGATGGCCCCATTTTCCATGCAGCACAGGAGCTATCTGTGTAGGTAAAATTTGAGAGAGTAATTTCATCTTTATAATCTTCTTTAGTATCAGAATTCTAACTCTGAAAACTACATTTTTTTCCTCTTCCTCCTCACCCTGCACATTATTCCATCTTCTGAGGAAAGGCTGGGTTTACTAAACACTGCCACTTTCACCCCAGAGGAAATTGCTTTGGGTGTTAATCTAAGGCTGCAGCCTACAAGAATTTTGTGATTATTTATCTTTACCAGTAACTGGATTTTCGAACAGTCCTCCCAACTATGTCTTTATAAATTGTACGTGCATGCAATGATATAAATATGTCTTTTGATCAAAAATACATAAGTAAATAATGAATATGGACAGGTAAAATAACAAAGAGGAAAAAAAAACAATTCTGTCATTTCCAGTTCCCTCACTCGGTCTCACCTGGAGTGTCCCCTGGGATATGTGTGGCGTATTTTGAACATTGCTAAAAAAGCAATCTTTTCCTAGAAACAGGAGGTTGCCAAGGGTTACAAGTAGGACAGGGTCCTAAGTAGAAGAGAATGGGAGAATTTGAGGGCCTATTAGGATGGTTCTAAACCCTGCTCGTGGTAGTGAAAACAAGAACATAACAAAGTATTAAATCCCACAGGACTATAAATGCCAATGATTTTGCCATATATGAATTTATGCTATACAAGAAACAAACTGGAGAAAGAATCTAATGAACAGTTAGACCCTTGGCTGGTTAAAAACAAAAGCAAAACCTGTTTCAAACTCCATTGTATTAGTCAGGGTTCTCTATCGTCACAGAACTTATGATAGTCTCTATATAGTAAAGGAATTTGTTGATGACTTATAGTCTGTAGTCCAACTCCCAACAATGGTCAGCAGCAGCTGTGAACGGAAGTCCAAGGATCTAGCAGTTGCTGAGTCCCATAAAGCAAGCAGGTGAAGCAGAGAGTGCCTACCTTCTTCCAATGTCCTTATATAGGTCTCCAGCAAAAGGTGTGGCCCAGATTAAAGGTGTGTGTCACCACACCTTTAATCCCAGGTGACTTTGAACTCAGAGATCTTCCTGTCTTTATCTTCTGGGATTCATAGCCACTATGCCTCAAGATCTCCATGCCAAGATCCAGGTCAGAAACTTGTATCTCTCAGCTTCCAGATTAGGACCACAGGTGAGCCTTCCAAGTCTGGATGTAGTTCATTCGAGCTATAGTCAAGTTGACAACCAGGAATAGCCACTACACTCCATCATCCTAGCTCTGCTTCTCAGGAGATCATAATTTCATGAAAGAAAATGAATACCTTTATAGCGACCTTATTGGTCCTTGAGCTACACATCCAACTGGGACAGGCTGTACCATATCAGCATTCCACCTGCTTTCCCAATGTGATCTTCACCTTGCCCCGAGTTTATCAAGGGGTGAAGGTCTCCTTCTTTTGAAGCCTGTCTAATTTTAATGACTTGCCAATAAATGGAGACATACATGATGAACTCACAGACCAAGTCTGATAAGACCATTGAGTTTTTGGTCAAGTCTTATCAAATATTTTCTCTCAGAACCCTCTCCGACATACTGAGGGAAGCTCAGTACATGCACCTGGAGAGGGCATTCTCTATCGAGCTGACAGTCTTCAATGAGACCGTCTTTGAGTTATTCTATCCAAGATGGGAAATTCAGTGAAGTCTAGCTTCCAGCTGCTTAATTTAGTTCCAAATTCTGAGGGCCCAGACAGTGTAGCCACATGTTAGAGCCACTATACCCTATCTGTATTTCTAATCCATAGTCATATGAACATCCCCATTTGGGAGATAGTTTTGATAGCTACATCCCACCTGCATCATACCCATCCTCTACCTCATCCTTCTTTGCCAGTCACACTCAGAATTCCTTTAGCATTGATGAAAATACCAACATCCCCACCCAAGCCCAGGCTTTCATGAGTGAACTAAGGCAATGTACCAGTATCCCAGCCAATGAGAACCAAGCAAATATTGCTGGTTGAAAATTCCAAAGATAACTGGGCCAGGGGTTGGGGGGATGACCCAGATGTAAAGTGAATAAATAAATTAATTAATTAAAAAGGAAAAAAAATAACATAAAAGTCAAGCTCTCCTGGGATGACTGGTGCTTCAAGTGTTTGTCTCTTCTCATTCTTTCTGTCTAACATGTGGCTCTGTCTAGAAAGGCAGGAATCACCTTACCACAAGGAGATGAAAAACCAAAGACTAGAAGCCTGGTGTGAAGTGATAGAAATGTGCTTATTTCACAGGGACCCTGTGAGGCCATCCTACAAGACTGAACTGCTCACTTCAAACCTACCATTTCCTAAGAACAGCCTGGGTTCTGGAGCAGGGAACTCAGGCTGTCAGGCCTGCACAGCAAGTGCTTCTAACACTGAGCCATTTCACCAGCCCAGAGCGATTTTTAATTAGAATTTTCTGTTACATGTAGCCAAATATAACTAGTACCAAAGGATAGCACAGCAAGCAACTGGACCTAAAATTTGGCTTTACTGCATTTGACAAAGCAGGACCAGCTTTGTAGTGTGAAAAGTAAGCTTAGGGTTATAAAAAGAGGGAGGGGGAGGGAGAGAGACAGACAGAGATGGGGGGAGGGAGGGAGGGAGAGAGAGAAAGAGAGAGGGAGAGAGAGAGAGAGAGAACAACACTCCAATTAAAGGAGTTTGTCAGAACAGATCAGAAGGGTGGGGCATGGCATGGCACACCTAAAGCAGAAAAGCAATGTAGCCAAGGTGCTCTTAGTTTTATTCTAATGTTAGCAGGTGATCAGTGGGTGTTTCCCTCACTGATTGGGGTCCTCAGAGTCTTTTGCAATTGAATGGTTAGTTTTAAAAAAGCTGGCACAAAGGAAATGAAGGAAATGGAGGAAGAGGACAGCCACTCCAAGCCTTCAAGTTCCTGAAATGCATGGGGGTGAAGATGGAGGCTCTGCATAAATCAAAGCTTTACAAGGTGTGTCAGGGTATGTAGGGAGAGGAGTAAAAACATTTGCATAAAGATTTTAAAAGGTGAGGAACATAAAAAGATTTGCATAAAAGTCTTGCAAGGTAGGGGGTGGAATTTGAATTCCTTGTCTTAAACAAAAGCTTTATAGTGTTTGACAGAAGAATAATATTTAATAGTTTTTACAGTGAGACCTCTAAAAAGTCCCCGTGTTTGATTTCATGTTCTGCTATCCCTGTGTTAAACTTTTAAATAATAGGTTTGAATTTATATTTTGTAAGTAAATTTCAAGGCAATAATGAGCATGAGTTGAACAGAGGAGATGGACCTGAAATGTGCATCTGTTGTTCACTGTCACACTTTCAAATATGATGTTCTCTGTGACCCAGAGTAGAGGACTCCACGGGACCCTGATTCATGGAGATTCAGGGTGCTGTATCTGAAGTACAGGGTAAATCCTCTGTATCTAAGATTGAAGAGGCTGGAAGAGATTGAGAAGCACTAACAGACTGAAGACTTCACCACAAATGTACAAAAGACAATGCCAATCTGGAGAGCTAGGGAGAGGGTGGTAAAGATGAACCAAATACCCTATCAGAGCCTTTAGTTAAACACCTCACTTCCCTATAATGGCTACATATCCATTTATGTAGAAAACACAAAATGCTATGAACTCAAATGTGTCCCCTGAAATTCATACACGGAAGCCACAATCCCCAACATGGCTTAGTCTAGAGACAAGATTTTAGGAGGCAATTAACTGTGGGGTAGGAGTGCTAGTGAACCCAAGAGGCTGATCTTGGGAGAATCTCCACAACTTTGAGGAAGCCTGGGAAACATAATGAGTTCGAGACCAGTATGGATACACAGTAAGATACTATTTGGGTAAATAAATAAATTATGGTAGTGGGAAGACAGAAATTAATAGGGGGAAATATAAAGAGGGAGAACAGACAGACAACAGACAGACAGACAGACAGACAGACAGAGGAAGACAGAGAGACAAAGGTAGAAACACAACCACAGAGAAAGGAGAGAGAGAGAGAGAGAGAGAGAGAGAGAGAGAGAGGAGAGAGAGAGCTGAAAGATACAGTGCATAGGTAACCATGTTGGAGGTGAACATAAAGCCTCCACCAGAAGCCAAACATTCTTGCACCCTGATCTCAGACTTACTCCAGGCCTTGAAGAAAATACATTTCTGTTGGTTAAGTTTCTAAGTGCGCTATTTTGTAGACAGCAGTCTGAGCCAGCTGAGGTGCACAAGACAAAAGAATGGGGCAGCCCAAAGGCACTCTTCCTACCACCTTTCCTCACCCATCAGTAAGTCCTAAAGTGCTGGTAGACAAGAGAGTATATAATACAACACTTAGATCACTATTGTGCTGCATTTCCTCCATTCCTGTAGAAAGATAATGCAAAATAGGTACAAGCAATCAAAGGCAAACTTTGCAAGTTATTGGCAGAGAACTTTCCCGTAACAAATTGATATTTCCATAATCCCACAAAGAAGACAGTTACACTTAAAACCAAGATCGCATGCATCAAAAGAAAAATTAAGGAAGAATACAAAAGCCTTACATGTAATGCTAGCAAGAGCACTCTCTTCTTCCTTTTTAAACTTCAGAGCCCTGCATATTAGGTTGCAACCATATATCTGAAGAGAGGCTTAAGGGACCATGGGAAATAAGAAGCTGGGTTTGATGGCTAGAGAGCTAAGGATTCTGCTATGAAAAGTAGGAAAAGCCATTAAGTCCAATTTCTGATAATTATTACACTCTGGGGTCTAAAGCAATTATCAAGCAAATCTGAGAAACAGTAAGAAAAAAGTCACAAAACACAATTTTGGTGTTTTCCTCATATTCCCAAGGGGGGAAAAATTTGGGGCATGATTAGGTGGCTGTGATTTTATTTGAGAAGTAGAATGTCAATGCTGGGTAAAGGAAATAGAACTAAGAGGAAGAAACAGGGACCCCAGTGCATGGAATGGTACTGCCCACATTTAGAATGGGTCTTCCCACTTCAACTAACCTAATTAAAATAATCCCTCACAGACATGCCCAGACTCTTGTCTCCTAGGAGAAACAAACTCCTGTCTAGTTGACAGTATTCACCATCACATACCCGGTGAAAGAAGTTCACCCCATAAAAAAATTAATTCCTTCCTTATATTTCCAAATATTTTGTAACCTTCAAGGAAGCCACATCCTGTAGCTAAAAGTGAAGAGTCTCGAGGTGATCTGTCAGGAGTTCAACTTTTGAGTTGTGACTGTCTGCCCTGGAAGCTGCACAAAAGAGTGCTTTTGGCAGTTTCCAGGGTTGTCCAAAAGAGACAGATGAATCAGGTCTGGGGTTACTAATAGCACAGGGGGAGACAGAAGGAAATATCAATTTGTTAAGGGGAAGTTCTCTGCCAATAACTTGCAATTTAAGTTAAGTGGGAATCCTACAATCTGAAGTCTTACAATTGAAGAAAGCAAGTTCCTCAAAACTCCAAAATAAAACTGATAAAAGAGGCAGCCACCAAGCTGCAGGCTTCTCTCAAATGCTTTCCCTTAATGGTTCTCCACTGGGGAGAGAAGGCCAACATGCTGGCAATGAGGGGATTAAGAGGTGGCCCTGTCACTGGAGCCTACTGTTTTGATTGCTTCAAAAAAGGAGCCATTAAGCTAAGACACAGGATGGTGGTCACAGCACAAAGAGCAATAGGTAAAAGGGAAAAGCTTCAGGCTTAAAAACAACATCTAAGCAAGATGTACGCTGTTATTACTCCCACGGGTAATGAACAGGCTGGGGGCCTGCCAAGAATTTTGAGGGAAATTTCACTTTAAATACTTCAAGTTTGGCCACCTGTAGTCTATCGGGCTTTTTTGTTTTGTTTTGTTTTGTTTTTAACTCCAAATGAAACCCTAGGTCCTTGGTCTCCATCAACAAGAAGTTGTTCTGTGAAATCTGTGCAGTTGGAAAGATGAACATCTTCCGCATTCTCCTCCTAAACTCTCTCTCTCTCTCTCTCTCTCTCTCTCTCTCTCTCTCTCTCTCTCTCTCTCTCTCTCTCTCCCCCCCCCTCTCTCTCTCTCAAACGTGGCTTTAGAGGGGAGGCATGGGGGATTACTATTCCAATACTATTTCAAAGATAAAAGCCCAGGCTGCCTGGAAGCCATTTAGACACTTTTTCCATAGCTAGAGCAAAACGATCTCCTTTGTTGCCTTGCTGGTGAGTCTCCAATCACCTGCTATGTCTTCTTTAATTGCTGTGATGGCCTCTTCTTCCTCTCCCTCTCCTCTTCCTCTTCCTCCTCCTCCTCCTTCCAATGCCTTATGTTGATGTATATAGGAAGTAATTATTTTTAAAAAAAATCACTAAATTCATTCAATGTACAAACTCAAGAATATACTTTTGGACTGAGAGCTAAGTGCTATAAATGAATGAGATCTTGGATGTGTCAGGTGGTGATGATCAAGGCCTGAAAGGAAGAGAATGTACCAATGTACCAGTGTTAATTGGTCCAGGTTAAATCATAGCAAATCCCAAACATTTTCAAGTTTCTAGTCTTTTGCTCCTCTTCAATTACAGACTTTTGTATTAGCAGCAAGCACACCAGTTCAAATGCACCCTCGCCCAACTGCGAGAGCACACTGGTACCTTGTGGGCTGGCAAACTCAGCCTTGATAGTGAACACAGAGTCATTTAGAATGCTACCTCAGAAGCTCCCGGTTGCTTCCTCGTCCTTGCCTCCCTTTCCTGTTTGGGGTCATGAATGTAATAGCTGGGAAGTTCTTTTCTCACCTGGAGAATGAAAACCACACAGGACTTCAAGCAGAGAGAACAAAGCATGAACATTATCAGCAAGCACAAAAATAGTATGAAACAATAAGAATATGAAGTAATTTGATTGGGTCATCCCACACCAATAACCATGTTGTACCTGGATATGTAAAATTTTTCTTTGTCAATTAAGGAGTTGCTTTTTTTCTAAAATTTTAGCAAAAGAGAGAGTCCTTAACAAGGTTACTATCAATTGAATTAACATAAGAATTGTTTTTACATGAAAAAGAAGTAAACTGCTATGATAGGAAAATACTGTCTGTCATGGTAGGGGGTGCTATGACATGCAGCCCAAAGCAAACCTATTTAATTCAGATGACACAAAGGAAAATCACAGCCAGTCAGAAAGTGTTTGCAGTAGGGACTAGGTAATGGTCACTCCATGGAGAAGGGCAGCCACAGGGCAAATGACGAATGAGGGGTTCTTCCCAGTTCTTCAGAATAAATCAGAAGACTCCAAGCTGGTAACTATGTGGCTGCAACCTCTTTAGGTCCCTGCAGGTTAGAAGCTTGTGACAACAGAGCCACACAGCATGTCTCATGCAGACAAATTCTCTACACTGTGCAGAGTTGGTTTTAGCATGTTTTAGTACCTCTGTACTTATAAATCCTTTCTATCGTCCTCCTTTCAATACTTTAACTTAGATGCAGAAGCAAAACTATGTCCCTGTGCTGTAGAAAATTATTTAATCTCAAGCAGGATTTTCCACCCAGCCTTTGATCATTCACATAACCTTTATATTTATAATAATCAGCACTAGAGCTGAGCAGATAGTTACCCTCTAAGCTATTAGAATCTGTTTCCCCATCAATAACCCCAAGTTATAATTTGCCACGTTCCATCTGGGCAGATCTTAACTCCAACTGGCCAGTTCCCACAGCCATGTATTAATAACTCATCTAACGCATGACATCCTCTCCTCCCTCTGCCTTTTTTCTCCCCACGTAGTCTCCTCAGACCACCAGCCTGGGAACCCAAGAGCCCTGCCTATCTCTTTTCAGCTGGCTATAAGCATCTTTATCCACCAATCAGGGATAACTTTGGGGATAGGGTTACATAACGTAACTTGGGTATGTGACTTGGGAACATGGAGAAGCTCTCGCCCCTGTGGGCAACGAGGTCTTGGGGGCCAGTATTTATCATTATAATACAAACCAAAGACCAAACCTCAACATCCTGTCAAGGGACTAATGGATAAATGTTACCCCTGTTTGAATAAAGAAACATGTCACTCATGTAATAGACTCAGCCTAGATACTGATCAACAGATGTGGGAATAAAGAAACTACAGTACATATACAGTACATTATTCAAGGATAAAAAATAAAATGATGTCACTAGGGATGTGCACAGGACTTAGCTTATCCCCAATTTTCCTTCAAACTCACCATATATTTATGTGAACTCCAAGAGCTATGTGAATGTCATTCATTAACAGGGGGAAATCCATTAACCTAGTCTTTGTCCAATAAGAGTATTATTTCTCCCTGGGAAATTTAAGATCTAACTCCCAGATGATTACAGGCCAACAGCAAAATAGAGTCACTCTGGTCATGCCCTTTGGCCACTAGATACTGGAAAAGGGCCTAATGTCTGAGCTTGTGGATACTGTAAGCATGTTACCATGTGACCTGTTTCTGAGCTCAAGGACATTACGAAGGTGTTAACATATGACTAGCCTCTGAACTCCAGAGCACTGTAAGCATGTTACCATGTAGCTCCTGTTTTAGCTACTAGATATTGTTAGGGTGTTGAAACATGATTGATGTTTTAGACTGTACATACTGGGAGAGTTACCATGTGATTAGTATACGAGCTCCTAGATACTATGAGCATGTTACCATGCTGCTAGAGTCTGACCTTCTGAATACTGTGGAGAGTGGTGACATGGGATCAGTATGTTAGCCTCTGAATACTATGAGAATTTTTACCATATGGCAAGTATTTGAGCCTGATGTTGATAAAATATTTTGATACTGTATGTTACTATGACCAGTATGTTACCCTCTAGATACCAGGAGAATGTTACTATGTTCCTAATGTCTGTGCTCCTGGATACAGTGTGGGTGTTATCATGTACTTAGTATCTGAACCTCTAGAAGCTATTAAGTGTTACAAGGAAACTAGTGTGTGAGCTCCTAGACAGGGTGTCACCATGTGACTTGTGTCTTAACTCCTAGACACAATGTTGCTAGTTAGCCTTCAGAAAACGGTGAGATTTTTATCATGTGACTAGTGTCTGAGATATGGTTATTATGAATACGTTCCCAAGTGACTAGTATCTGAATAGCATACTGTGAAGATGTCATGTGACTGTCTGGCCACTTAGATATTGTATATTCTCATGTGCCTAGTGTCTTAGCCTCAGGACACAATATGTTACCATGTGTCTAGTGTCTGATGTTCTGGTTACTGTATGTGACCTTGTGACTAATGACTGAGCCTCTGGTTACTGTGAGTATATTACCATGTGTTTAGTGTAACTAGTCACTGAACACACTGAAAATGTCCCCAAGTGCCTAGTGTCTTCCCTCTTAGTTACTGTGAGTTGTTGTTATGTGACAAATGTCTGGACTTTCGGATACTGTGAGGGTGATAGTATGTACCCAGTGTTTTAGCTGTTAGATACTTCAGCAGGTTGCCAGGTGGTGAATGTCTTAGACTGTGGCTACTATGAGAGTGTGCTCACATGACTAATGTCTGGTCTCTTAAATACTATGAGGGTATCACCATGTGAGTAATGCCCAGTCTCCTGGATCCTCTGAGGGTTTTACCATGGGACAAATGTCTGTGCTTGTGGTTCCTATGAGAGTATAACCATTTGACTAGTGTCTGAGCTCCTAGGTGAAACTGCCCACAGGTTCATGAACTGGGTTCTCTCAGCCAGGAGGGAACAAAGGACCTGAAATAGAGGGTTCGAAATACAAAGAGAAATCACAAAGTCAAGTTGAAATAGCCCAACCAAGATTTCACTTTACTTAGAATAAGCCAGGGTTTTTTATAGTTACAGGAGAAACCGAAACCAAATCTCTAGATTACATGATATTTGCATACTGCAAAAAAGGTTCAGGTACCAAAGTCCCCAGGTTCGGAAGATCTTCAGGCGGTGGGTGTGCTCAGGCGGCTTCTTCAAAGAAGAACTGACAGTCTGCAGAGAGCATCTGCCCCAGCTCCCCAGGTGTTAGCCTCCAAGCAGAGACTGCCAGAAGTCGGATGGCTGAGGGAAAGGGGGAGGTAACACGAGGTACTTGTGGAGGTGTTACTATGTAACAAATATCTTAACTCAAAGAACATAAGAATGTGTTACAATGTAACTAGTGTCTTAACTCTGGATACCATTCCATGTGAGCAGTATGTGAGCACCTGGACACAGCGACTGTGTCAGCATGTGACTCTCATCATTAGCTTCTGGATACTGTGAATGTGTTATCAACTGACTCTCAGTATAGCTCCTGAATACTGTAAATGGGTTATCAACTGACTCTCAGTATTAGCTCCTAGAGAGTGTGAGGCGTTAGCATGTTAGTGGTATCCAAACTCCTGGATTCTGTGAGATCTTAGACTCAGGATACTTGTGGGGGTATCTAATATTTTGGATAGTTTGATGGTGTTACCATGTAACTCATATGTCAACTCCCAGATGCTATGATTGTGTTACCAAGTAGCTAGTGTGCCAACTCTTGTATACTAGGAGCGTGCTACTGTGTTAATAGTATCTCAGCTCCTGGATACTGTATGCATGTTATCATGTCCCTAATATCTCACCTCCTAGACACTGTGAGGATGCTACCATGTGACTATTGTGGGAGTACATGGGTATTGTGAGCACGTTACCATGTTGCTTTAGTCCTAGCTACTAAACTATGAGCATGTTATCATGTGGTTAGTGTCTGAGCTCCCTGATACTGTATGTTTCATGTGATTTCTATTGAGGTCAGCAATACCTCACGGATACTATGATCATGTTAATATGGCTATTTTCTGTGCTCCTGCATACTGTCACGGTGGTGCCATGTGGCTAGTGTCTGAGCTCCTTGGTACTCTGACAGTGTTACCATGTGGCTCTTGAGAGGCAAAGGTTCTTTAGAAGGACTGGGAAATGATGAAGAGTGAAAGAGTGAGGGACATGATTTGATATTAATTCAAGAAATGCCTATCCATGAAGGAAAAGGTAAACAAAATAGACTTTTGAGACTTTCAAGGAGTGAGGAATCAAGAGTATATTTTTAAAGCATCGGAAAATAGGCTTAATTGCCAATAGAAATAACTCAGTGGGGATTTTAGGCTGCAATGGAGGTAGTTTCTGGTGTTGCGTCCTCATTCACAGGAATTACTGTGTAGTGAGAGAGTCTGCCTGCCCCAGAGGCTTTGCAGGAATGGGTGCTGTGTCATATATGTGTCAGTAGATGGCATAGAGGAGAGAGGCTAAGTCTATGCTCAGTGTTCTGACCTATAAACACCTGAATGATTAGTAGCCTATGGTTCCCTGAAAGAAAGAAGGAGTCCAGTCCCAGGCATTCTCAGAAGGGCTCCCATAATAGGGAGCAAGCAAGAGACTAGAAGAACCCCACCTGGGACCTGAGACGGTGGACTCTGGATAGAAACAAGCCTGAGACTCCCACAAGGGGTCCCTTGGGGTAGCCGGGGGGGGGGGGAGCACCAGAAGACTACCAGATCAGCACCATGGGGCACCAAACAGGGAGATAACCTGACATGACCACCAGTTCAGTGTCATGTAGGCATGTGAGCGGGTCAAACCATGCCAGAGACGACCCCTGCCTAGGGCCAAAATGCATGAGTGGAACATAATGTTCTTATACCTACTCACATGATCACCCCAAACACTCAGAGGTCCTTTAGCTCCACTAAAAGAAACCCGTACGTAAGTGGAGAAATGGAAGAGAAAGAGAAACAGAAAGATGTGGAGACAGTGAAAAGAGGCAGAACTGGAGAATTGAGGTTAGTGAGGAGCAACCTGATATGAGTAGCTATTGATACCATCTGAGACCATGGTGGGATCCTGGCCTGTGTTGCCTCCATGGGTCACATCTGGGTACAGAGCTCTATAGCAGCAGTGGTCTGTTACTACCACAGGCCAAGCAGACATCCCTGGAACGTGCTGTCTCCCTGGGACATGTTGGTGTCTGAGGCTATGCAGAAGTGGCCCCACCCCTCACCTGGGCATCCTGGGATATCTGGCCCTGAGGAAATGAGAACAGGAGAGCCGACCCACCTCAGGACAGCTGCAGTACTTGGGGGAGTAGGCCCAGCATATTGTGAGAGTTGCAGGTGAGCACATCCCAGGATATGAACATGGAAGAGCTGACCCTACCACTCATCATGGATGAGGGAGACATACCCTCCTTTGCCCTTACCCCTCACCATCTGCAGCAGGCTAGAATGCTGGCTCCAGTGTTAGCAGAGGGGGAGAGCTGTCCCTGTCCCTCACCTGCTGTAGCACTTGGGAAAGCAGGCCCTGAACCTCACTTGGGCAGCACAGTAGACCTGGCCCTAATGACAGGGGCTCAGCTGAGCTGGCATCAAGGGTGTGACGATGGGAGAACTGGCTCAGCAACTTGTTGCAGTGCAGCAGTGTGGGCACTGGAGAGAAACATACACACACACAAGCACACACAAGCACACACACACACACACACACACACACACACACATACACACAGAGCTCACCACTATCTGAAGTTTTATGAATCAACTATGGGTTCAGGGATTGTCTTCTACAGTAAAAAGAAAATCACTGTAACTAGATAACTGTCAACTGAGGTTCTTAACTCTCATCAATAGTTTGCCACTTCCTTTTGTGGTATTTAAGTGGTCTCTCCAAAACTGTAGAGTTGTGGAAGTAAAGGAATAAACCTTCTTAATGTTTGGGATTGAAATTGCAGAGTAACACTTCTGCCAAGTTTTATGGAGCACAGCAGTTCACAAGGTTCATGGGGACAGATCAACACAGGTGCAGGAACACTGAGAGGCAGAGTTTAGGGATCACCAAGCCAAAAACTTACCCTTCATTTCAGAGATCCTTATTGAGGCACTAGAGCTAATTTCAATTCATAGCAATGCCTTTTCCTTAAGCTTTAATAATTTCATCTTCTGTAACAAGGAAAAGACCACTCCAGGCTTTATTTCTCTCTGACTCTTCGTTATTTGTCCAAGTGCCTCTCCTGAACCAGTTACCACACTCCCCATGAGAAAGCATAATAAATGCATTCTTGACTTATCCCAATATCTAGATCACAAATACCTCCAGAAAAGTTTCATATTTAACTTTGACTCTACTTCCAGTCCCTCTGTGCAGCTGTGCCTTGAGGTCCAAGACTTGATGTCAGAATTTCAATGTCTAGAAATGCCATAAGGACTCTTGAAACAGACACTAGAAAATAACTGTGAAAGTCATTTCATTAAAGAGCTTCAGGTTTTAAGCTCATTTATTAAATTTTCATTACAGCCACAATTATGTTCATTTCTCACAAAGCACAGGTAGTGAGGCATTACCAAGCCTACTAATTTCAACAATACTCAAACTGAAGAGAAACGTCTACATTTTTATATAATGACACTAAAGCTCAGAGAGTTTATATGATTTGCCCACTGGCCACCAATGTTGTGATTGCTTAAGATTAAAATCCATCTCTGTTTTATCATGAAGCCCATCCTCCCTTTCTAGCATATCTAGGTACAACCCCACTCAGAGATCACAGACAGGCCCATGCCTGGTTCCCCTTCCTTGCTGTCACCATTTTTAAATTCTTAGTAATTTGTAAACCGAAGGCTCCTTTTTACTGCTCCATTGGTTACATAGCCAGTGTCCATTCTACTCATATGTAAAGTGTCTGACAGTTTACACTTCTTTTTATTTAACTACACTTTCTGTTTCACAGATATGGGAGCTGCATGGAGTAGAAGCATAGTGTAAGCCTTTCTATTCCAAAATCTATCCCCACCTCAATATTTTCCCCAAATTGCTACCTCAAGGCATTCATGTCTTTGAGTTATTTCTCTAAACTCTTCCTACAAAAGGTTTGTACATCCCATAATCTCACATCACTTACCTTGAATACTCATTGTATTTATCTTGTAGTAGACCAATAGTCTCCAAAACTGTCCTTTTAATTACCCTTAATGCTACTACAAGGACATCATCCAATAAAAATCCCCAAATCTATACTAGTAAAGAGATAAATTATTGGGTAATTATTCACAACACAAAGGATTGCTCACCATGGACTCTTTTAAACTTACACTGAGCACTCATTACTTGTTTATGAGCCATTAACCACTTGAGAGGTTATGGTGCAGAGACAAACTGGAGGATTGACTGCTTGAAGGCTGAAGATGAGGACTGTGGAGTTTAAGTCTCTGAGCTAGACAACAGAGAGCAATGAAAATGCATCTGACTAAGAAACCTGGTGAAGGGAAAATCCAACATATCCACACGGTTAGCAACATAAAGATATATTAGGAACCCATTTCCTAAAGATGAATGCAGAGACCTAAAGTAGGCATGGGAGGAAGATATTCCACCCAGAAGACAATCATTCACCAGGTGACAGGATGTTTTAGATTTACTGGTTGCCCCAAAGAAACTCTGAAGTGAGACTACTACCATATGAACATCCACAACTCTACTCCACCAGTTTCCTTGGCCCAAACAAGGATTTAGCATCTGCTGGCATTGAGATGATACATATCTGGATTATGGAAGAATCCCAGAGTCTAGAGCATAAGCCTTTTGTCTTCAATGCACCCTAGGTAACTTTTGGAGACAGTTTTGGCTGCAAGAATCTTTGCCCACTGAACCATCTCACCAGCCCCAGAAACATTGCTTTTAAATAGTTTACAATAGTTCTCTCAAAGCTGTTATTATGTTACAGTACCTTTGCTAGGAACCACTACATAGAAGAAACATGACCTAGATTTTCAAAGCAACTTATAGTCTCACAGAAACCAGAGTAGAATCATCCCCACCTTCAAAACTTACTAATTTAAGAGAAGAGAAATATAGTCTGTATAGTATAAATTCCATGCATGATAGGTACGTATTATCTTCTGTAGGTTACATATTGGACTTTGAATAAAGTTCTGCCTCTTCCAATGGCCTCTTTCCTGCCCCTGTCTGCTCAGCCTCTTCTTGCTCTTCTTCCTATACCCATGTACTATGCTCAAACCAGGCTGACCTTTCTGCAGGCCAGGTTGTACTCACTGTATGGCATTCATATTGTAAAACTTGATAGAATTCCTGTCACACCCCAGTTAATTGCATTGCTAACTATGTCATCATCTAGACTGCATGTTAAATTCATTTCTAAAAAATGTATGCCCTGAAATTTTATTGGGTGTTTATTTGCACATTTTAATGATCATTTCTTCTTAACAGCCCACACTCTGTCAGAAGAGGAATAGGAAGTCCCTTAGTAATAGGGACTTACTTGAACATTAAGAAGGCTTCAGGGTTGAAGGACAGGAAAAGTATCCTCAGGGAATCAAGGGAAGAGAGTACTGGTGTATGTGTCAGAAATGTCTAGAGCAGTGGTTTTCAACCTTTCTAATGCTGCTATCCTTTAATACAGTTCCTCATGTTGTGCTGATCCCCAACCATAAAATTATTTTCATTGCTATTTCATAACTGTAAGTTTGTTACTCTTATGAATCATAATTTAAATATGTGATATGCAGGATGTCTGTTATGTGACCCTTGTGAAAGGGCCATTCAACCCTTGAAAGGTCATTAGACCCCCAAAGAGGTCAGAACCCACATTAAGAACCACTGGTCTAGAGGAACAGAACTGGTGTGTGTGTGAGATTTATTAAATTGCTTTACATTAAAATATAACAGTGTCTCATTCCTGAGATGCTAAGAAACCAGCAGTTGCTCCATTCATGAAGCTTAGAAGTCCTAGTCTGTCTCTGCAAGCCTGGGAAGTTCCTGGAAGCTGCTGCTCCTTAGTCCTTGCTGGAAGACTGGAAACACTGGAATCAGCGCATCAAGGTAAACCAGCTTGGTGGTAGGAGAGAAGGTTGATCAAGCAAAAGATGAATGAATATATTTCCTTCTACCACATGCTCTTTTATCTGAACCACTTGCCAAGAAGGTACCACCCACATTTTGGGATGGGTTTTCTGATAGCAATGCAGGCATTCTTTCCGTTGAAACATCCTCCTTGGGTGATTCTAATGTGTTGCTGCTTGATGTTAAAAACAACCATCACAGTCAGGAAAACTTTACCAGTAGTCAGAGTCACCTGCATCCCAGAAGACACTCAACATCCCTTGTAAGACACTCAACATCCCTTGTAAGACACTCAACAGCTATGGGTAAACTTCCCCCAGAGCACCACCAGTGCTAATACACCTGCTCACACATCATCAAGGACACACAGATCCTCTTCTCGCTGATATAATCTTGCAAACCATGGAGTCTAGTGTGCGGGTTTAGATATTTTCAAACAGAGGACAAAACTCCTGGCAATTTTGTTAAAAAGATAACTTAGAATGGTGAATATCTATAATAATTATTATCTAAAGTGATATCAAGGGGCATTCAGGAGCAGAGAGGAAGTTACTAAGCTAATGGGAAGGGTAGAGAAAAGACTATCAGAAAACATCTTTCAGACATACACAACACAACACACACACACACACACACAATGAGAACTGCACATTTGCCATGTGGAAACCACCATATCACTCTAATAACAAGTCAGGTTGGCAGAGTTCTGGAGTTTTCTGGTCTACCACCACGAATGCCCTTGCCATTAAAACCACCAAGTAAGACCCAAAGTTAATCTGGAGGAGCAACATTGAGGAATCAATTTATAGTTTTTCAAAAGTTTGAGATAACTAAGGTACCCTACAGGGGTCTGGGAAGGAACCAACTTCTGAGTCTTCACTTTAAAGACATCTGCTTACTGAAATGTACTAACACAACCTGGTGTCCCATGCCGACCCACTGTGCAGGTATCTTAAATTAAGCTTGTATATGTGTGTGTGTGACATGGTGCTTTTTTCTGAATTTCTTTTCAGTTTTTTTTTCCTTTCTCCCGAATTACTTTCAAGCCCTGACACCTTCAAGAAGTCCTAGGGTGCTATATGTTAATAAAAAGCATTTCCGAATGGACAGTGGGTGGGCAGGCAGTGAATTAATTGGAAACCTCAGACTACTGTGCTTTAAGAAAACCCTGCTGTTTCCACTTTTGTAATTTCACTGCCAAAAAGCGTTTTTAACGGTCTAAGAAAAATAAAAGCTGATATTAGAGAGCCCTGAGAGTCCAGTTTTCTTTAACTCCCTCATTTCCAACTGACCCCTCAAGAATCCCTCAGTCCACTGAAGACACCAGCTGGAATTTTCCAAGGAGTTGGTGTATGGATGCCATTAGAAAGGTCCATGTCCACTTCCAATAAGTTTCCCTGAACTTTCCTATGAACAAACCTTAGCATCCACCATGGCAAAAGATCAACACACAGCTGACATAAGCAAAGAGGGAATCTGTAGTCTCCTCTGATAAGAAAACAGGACATATTCTTGCCTGGTCAGGCCTACATCTAGAACTCACATGGTGCCAGCAGAAATCTCTTTCTCAATTCCGTGTCCTCCCATGTTGGCTTATTATAAAGCAAGGACAAGCCAGAAACTCTAAGGCATCATTTTTCTCAAATTAGCAGTGTCAGACCAAGAGAATGCTCCCCTCCTGTAGTTTCACCTAGGCTTCCAGAGCTGGTGCTCAGTAGATGAACTTGAGTCATGACTGGTCCTGACCCAAATTTCTCCAAAAGAATGGAATACTCTGCTTAGTCTAGTGGGTAAAGCAGGTAACATGTAGCTAAGCAGAACCCCATAGCCTAAGGCTATGCACACATGTATCACAAAAGACACTTCAGTCCTCAGATATGAGTAATGGTGGTGAACTTTCGGTTTGATGCTGATTTTATTGCCCAGGGTGGTTATGGTAATTGCTGAACCATCAACACCCCACTAAGTTGCTCACAGTCTAGGAAGGTGATACTACAATTATGCCCATCTTCAAGATAAGCATACAAGGACCTTACCCTCCTCAAGGTCTCCTTTAGTCTCAAGTCCTCATTTATCTCTTCCATATCCAGTTCATATCTGCTGGCAGCAAAAGAGCGGTCACTCCTTAGTAAGAATTCAGTCTGATAAACCTGCTATCGGGAGCCCTGCCCACTTAGTTACCCCTCAAGCTGGGAAAGGCGACTGTTCTCCTCTGATGGTAGAACTCTGGGCATTTAAGATGCTGGCTCCTGGGATGCTTCAGTGTATGGTTTGTGTATGCCTGAATAGCAAGAGTTGTGTTTTTAATCAATGTTTAATTAATTATGAATAAGATTAAATATATTATTGACTGTAGCTTCTCACCTATGAATTATCTGTTTTTAGTTTTGCCCATGTTTCTATTATTTATTTATATTCTTGATCTGTAGCAGTTTTTTTATGACCCAGATATTCACCTCCTGAGTAATAAGTAGGCAGCATCCCCCCATCCTTGCTATGTGTCTTGAATTTTAATTAATTAATTTAATTAACTGCATGTCTTGAATTTTTAATTAGTGAGAAGAAAAGAGGGTGGAGGAGAAAAGAAAGAAACCAGAAGGTTCAATACATGTAAAGCTTTCTGAAGCAGAGTAATCCAGGTTAATTCATCATTCATGTGAAGTATCCTGATTTACAAATAGACCACACTCAAAAGATGCAAATCACAGCATGGACAGGTAGGTACTATTGCACATGATATTAGGAATTGAGATGCTTACTATATGAAACAATCTCCATGTGAGAGGGAGGGGTTCATGAGCTCCCACCCACAGCTGAGGAAGTATTGAGAACTTATGGCTTCTCAGGAATGGTCAACTTTCACAGTGAATGACCCCACACCGAAAAGTACATGGGTAGCACAAGGTACTTTTGAACACGGTAGGTTGTAAGGAGAAAAAAAAAGAGGACATAAAGTTAGAAGGAATGTGGGATGGATCTTGGAAGAGTTAGAGGAAGGGATATGATTAAAATGCATGCTCAAATTTATTAATAATTAATAAAATATTACATTTAATTTTTAAAATATGAAAAATAAAAACCTCTACATGACAGAAAAAAATGAACTAAATGCCTTCTTTCTCACCATTTTAAAACTTGACAAAAAGAAATTTGAGAGAATCTATTCAAAGAAAATTATTTAATTCATTGGAATTGATATGCATTATTAACTCTATTGCCTATTGTTAAACATGCTATATGAAGGGACACATATATGATGAGTTCAATGTGAAAATTTAGTAAATGTTCTCAGGCTGATTGAAGATCCAATATCAAAATAATGAAAGTAATTAGAGCTGAATATAATTAAGTCCTAAAAGCTGCAAAACTAATTCCCAAATAGGCAAAATATTTTCAGGTAAAGAAAAAGACTGACTAGATCAAAATCATAAAGTTTTGCATGACAGAAAATACAAACTAAAGAAAAATACAAGATATACAAAAAGTTAGGAAGATGCCACATACTTGTAATCAGGAGTTGAATATCTAGGTTAATGTTTTAAGTCTACAAATTAATAATATGACTAGATATGTAAAAACATTGCTAGCACTACAAAATATCAGAGAAAACAGAATTAAGAAAGAAAGTGGTTACTTAAGCTCAACCACAGCCAAGTTACAGAATTATATGTAATTATCTTAAAAACATAAGGACAATCCCTATGGTATAAATAGAACTTCCACCAAGAAAAACTGACTTTGTGAAATGCATGCTTCTCCCCATCATTCATTGTGTGCACACATATACACCTGTGGTAATTAAAGCAATGAGGCACACATTATGACGATGATTCAGAGAATAAATAGAAATGCTATACCATTGTGGATGTAGCCAGAATCATCTGGAATACACATGGTCAAGAAAAACCACAAGTGAAAATAGAATCAGTGGATGGAGATAAAATCTTGTCATAGATACCAATGTTTCCATTTTCTAAATGGTTAAAATTATTACATGTAGACTGGGGATGTAATACCATAGTAGGAATGGTTGTCCAGTATGCCTAAATTCTAGATTTGACCACAAACACCACAAAAAAGCAACAAAAACTATTTACTTCTACAATTCTTTATCACATCATATAAATTTCAGAAAATATGCACACATGTGATATAATATAGAAGTCACTGATTCGATTTTGTTAATTCATTCAATTTTTTTATTCACTCAAGTAAATTGTTGTTGCCTTTTTATAAGCCAAGTGCTGTTCCTGCAATGTTGATACAGGAATTGAGGATAGAGTCCCCACTCCTAGAGACCTTCCTATTCCAATGAAAGAAATAAGTAGATCATGACAAATAAGAAGAAAAATCAATATAGGGACCAAGGGTCCATTCTTCATACCAAACCATTCAATTTTCCCACTCAGTTTTTGGATACACATTTCCTATAGAGAAAGAAAAGGATTTTAGTGAGACAAATTGTATTCAGTGGCTCCATCACTGTAGTTTACCCTGGGGTCAAAATAAATACTTACCTCTCCTTAGTTCATTCTCCATTAAATACAGATCTCGGTGGCTTCTTACAAGTGGAATCTCTAAGTCAAGAAGCAAATGCTTCTTTCTCTCTCAAGAGTACCCCGTAGGTACTTTACCACACAGCAGTGGTGGCTAAAAGGGCCTGCGTTCCAAAGCTTTCCTAAATATACCTGGAACCCATCTCATCAATATTGAAAATTAACTGCCTTTAAAGTTCTTATACACTCTATGAGAACACCCCAAAACATTTTAAAAGTCAGCTTGCATTTAAATAAAGTGTAATTTATTGCAAAAACTAAAAGCACACAGTCAATGATGGCTATCTTTGAGTACAGTCTAACCAGAATCCCCCTTACTGTAGGTGAGCTGAGTACCCCCTCACCCTGTTCCAATTCCATTTGCTCCTGTGCTCTTTTTCTTAAGAGCCTAGTCCTATCTTCCAACAGTCATTGGTATTTTTCATCTCTAATATATATATTCTTTTTATATTGAAATTTCTAGTCTCCTATAAGAGAAGCTGCAGATACTTTTTTAAAAACTAATTATTTTAATGGAGATCTAGATAAACTGAGAAGAAACAGGCATCTATGTTAGATGGATTGTTTGTTTATCCATGGGTAGTTTGGGGGCAGAGGCAGTATCTTCATTGAAAAGGATGAGTGGGGCTCAAGGTATACTGTAGGCAACTGAGTTTGGAATCCAAGAAAGAGATCTGGGGATTTGAAGCCAGGAATCTGCAATTAACTGCAGAGTAAGGGGAGAGAAAAAAATACATTATTCTATTGGACCAAGTGTATTTTATTTGATGAAACTACATGTGCTGAAGTTATTCATAACCTTCATCATAGAGAATTTTTAAGATTTATTTATTAAGATTATTTTATGCCGATATGAGTTCCTGTGTGCATGTATATGTACCACATGCATACAGGAGAGTACACTGGATACCCTGAAACTGGACTTACAGATGGTTATGAGCTGCCATGTGAGTGCTGGGAATCAAATTTAGGTCCTCTGCAAGAACAGCAAGTACTTTTACCCACTACAATATCTCTCCAGATCGTAAGTCATAAGTTTTGATTCTGACAGCCCTGTAGAGCAATGGACATCTCTACCATACTGCAGCTTTGACTGATAAAGTCCCTATCTCTTCTTTTATGTCAATGATTCTTTCCTTTAAAAGTAAGGACTACTGTGTTATAAAATACAGGGCCATAAAGAATAATGTGCCAAGATTATATTTCTAGGTGTCTGGGGCATCTGGCCAGATGTGAGATGTCCAATGTGCAAATATGGTTAGGGGAAGGGTGGATGAGATCTGCTGGCAATCAGAGTAACAGGTTGCTGATGTCCTGGAACCACCTTTTCCCAGACATCTGGAGTTGGTAATTAAACTTCTCCCAAGTGAACAGTTGTTTACATCAATCTAATGACCAGGTTTATCTCTGGAAACCAACAGGGCACATTTCCAATATGCATTATAAACATTATATGGCTCTTTGAATGTATCATTTCAGGGTAATGTCACTGACTTTCATTCTACCATCATAATAGACAAAGTGGGAAGGTCAGAGAAGAGTGAAGAACACAGGCTGAATGGGAAGGTCAAGCAAAATTCCTAGACTCTTGTCTCTGCTCTGCTGCATAGATAGAAGCAAGTGGGACGGCAGGTGTTCATAATTAAATTGCATCGACTGTTAAGAGGGAAGGAAGAGATGTTTACAAGCTACCAAGTTCCACTTCCTTGATTGACAAATAAAGCAAAGAGGAGCTGCTCTGCGCTCCTTTTGGAGAATGAGGCCCTTGCCAAGCACCTGCATAGTATTCTGGTTTGGGGCTTGAGAATAAAACAGTGTTTCTGCATAAGTGCAGTGCAGCACTGAAGACAGGGTTGATAGAGTTGTAGCATTCTCACTGAGGTCTCAGCTTATGCTCTGAAGCTCTCAAAGTACTAAAGTGATAGTTTGTCTAACTCACTTAGACATGTTTGGAAAGACAAAAATAAGGGATAATGTTAATGTATTCTTCCCTAACCCATCCACCCACCAAGTATTTGGCTATAATGAACCAAACAGGCTGGTGCAAGTAGCACCACGTATTCTTTAGCCGTGATGTGCATGCCTTGGGATAAACGATCACCTCTGGCAGGAGACAGAGGAAAGGGATATGAGCTGGTGCAATGTTCATGAGGAACTGAGAAAACAGAAAGACAGAACCCGAAAGCCAACAACACTGAGGCCCAGAAACTGGAGAATATGCTTCTTCGATGTCACAAGCGCTTCAATAAGCTTCTGTACAATTCAAATCTAGGAAGAATGTTTTCCCCAGGATTCATAGGACCCTGAGTCTGACCTGGATGTCCCCAACTCTGCCATCCAATGCTGGTTAATTCAGGGTACATTACTTCCCTCTGCTGGGCTTAGGTTTCTTTCCCTGTAACATGGGAATACAACCTTTTTATTTGTCCCTACACTAGTGCCAGGCACCGTGCTAATAAAAAGAAGTTTGCATCATGACAGGTATATGGTTTAGGATCTCCTCCTGCCTGAATAAATGTGCCCCATAGATTTAATAATTTTTCTTTCCACAAAAGCCCTGTGAGGTAAGTGTTGTTATCCCCATTTCACATGTAAGAAAATTAATTAACTTGCTTAAAGAGACATAGCTAATAATAAAAGAAAACAGACACTAGAGCCAAAATTTGTTTCAAAACTCTCTCTTAAACTACTTTATGGTGGTCCAAGTCCATGAGCATGTTGTAAAAGGACAAAGTTCAAAGTGACATGTTCAGAGATGCGTGGAAAGATGATGTTTCTAATACTAGCAAAGTTTCCCCTCCAGATCTAAGCAAACTCCAGCACCCAGGCACCTAATCCTGAGAGTTCAATGATTGATTAAATTGTATTCACCTCTACATATTTGTTCAAAGAACTTTTAAAACTACTGTGTCTTTCAATCAGCACTAATTTCCACACACATACCCAGCAAAGAAGTCACAGCATGAGCAAAAAAAGGACATGCATTCTCTTGAGATGGGGACATGAAGAACTTGTTTGATCTTGATCCAAGAAGTATCTTTGTTTTCTGTGGCTTCTGTACCAACTGGTGACAAACTGGGTGGCTGAAAACAAAGAAATATATTGTCTGAGAAGCTCCAAAGCAATGTACCCACAAAGATATTCCCCCTGGAAGAGGCTTCTCCCTCTTCTGCTTGTATCTGGTTTCTGTCAGCATTCCCTGACTTGTGACCTGTCTCCCTCCCTGAGCATGCTGGTGACAGCACTTGGGATTCAGCCAGGCAATCCTAGATAATCTCATCTCAAAAAATCCTTAACTTAATCACATCTGCAAAGACCCATTTTGAAAAGAAGACAACAAATACCAGTGATTTGATGTGAATCTTTTTGGACAGGGGGCATTTTTTTTAAAGATTTGTTTTTTTTATCCATAATCATAGTCTGTATATATGTACACACATGTATGGGTACCATCAGAGACCAGAAGGGGGTGTCAGATTCCCTGGTACTGGCATTACAGGTGGCTGTGGTCAGTCCAGTGTGGGTGCTGGGAACCAAACTCCAGCCCTCTGCAGGAACAGCAAGTATGCTTAACTACTCAGCCATCTCTCGATCTCTATGGAAAAAGAACATTTTTTTAAAAATGTACTAAAGCCTAATAGCAGGGATGGAACCCTATTGCAGGTGAGACATACTTCAGGAAGTTCAGTAGTTAACATATACAGACACACACACACACATACACACACACACACACAAAGTTCAGTAGTTCCTACACATTCACATACACAGATACACACACAATTAAAATGTTCAATAATCAGACCCTACAAGCTAAACAATCTCCTTCTTGCCACTTGGTCAGTCCAACTTCCCAAATCCTAAATTTTAGTTTCCCCAAAACGTCTCAAATCCAAGATTAAGATGTTCTGGTCCATGGGCTTGAAGGCTTATGCTCTGCCAACAGCCCACCCATCTGCTAAAGTAAGCCCAGAAAGTGTACTTCATGCTGGCCATGCTTCAGAATAAGCCTAGGCTTCGAGGTATGAGCCACATCCAAGAATACTTAAGGGGGCTTTGCGTGATGCCAATTTGTAGTTTCTTAAATGTGCTGCTGATCTCTGGTTGCCTTTGATCAGGAGAAATAGCAGAATTTCGTCCATGTTCAAAAGCTGATCTACCCTGAACTTTGTTTTAATCAAGTCGGCTGTGGGCTTTATAAAAAGAGTGCATGCAGGGTAAGGCTCTGACAAAATAGAGAAAGCAAATCTCAAAGTTGGTGGCAGCCATTCTGGGCAGAAGTCAGAAAGGATACTACTAATGCAAAGGCATTCACCAGACAGTAGTTAAGCCCCTTGTCGAGCCTGCCTCCAAATAGAAATTGGAAAAGAGAGATGGAGACAGCTTCTTCTCTTGAGGGGAAAAGAATCAAGTACAGTAGCAGATGGAGCATGGCCTTACACTAATCCAGGCTACATAATTAAGTTCCAGAACCATGCCAGCAAAAGAAGACAGTATTCAAAAATAGCAGGTGCCTCCTAGAGAGTTTTGCCAGACAGGCTTTTCTAAAGCATCAGGCTGACAGCCTGGGGGATGAAAACACTGCTGGACGGAAGTGTCCAGCAAGTTCTTCGGAGGACACCACAATGACCTGATGCTGTTTTTATATCCCTCAGCAAAGTACATCTGATTGTCCCTGGGGCCCTTCAGCTGTATGTATGCAGACTTTGTTGCTGAAGGGGTGGTCATTGGCTCAGAGCTGTCTTGGCACCAAACATGGCTATCTACCTGACTATATGGTTAGACCCTCTAGCTATATTCCTCTCAAAATTAAACTAAGTCAATGACTTTAAAGGCAATGCTCATTATGGGGAACCAAGACAGGTAAACCCCCAGAAGTTCATTTGGTGTAAAGGTGAGCTTCAAGTTCAGTGAGAGACTCTCTCTTAAAATATAAAGACTGGAAAGATGGTTCAGTGGGTAGAAGCACTTGCAGCCAAGCCTGATGACCTGACTTTAGTCCCTGGAATGCACACTGTAGGAAGAAGAAAACCAGATCTTACAAGTTGTCCTCTGATCTCCATCCACTGTTGTGCCACACATAATCACACATACATATATTCATATACAAATACATAAATACATGCACACATACATACATATATACATACATACATGCATGCATTCATATACTCATAAACACATATGTAATAAAAAACAAGGAGGTAAAGAATGATAAAAGACACTGGATATCCTCCTCTGACCTCCATATGCAGGTGTGTGCATCTATATACACAAGTATACAGACAATACACTACACACAGACATGTGGGCTCACACATACAAAAGACCATGCCCATTACTGTTGCCTGACTTGTTTTTCTGCACTGTACAGAGTAACCGTGATTCACTGACCTTAGAGTTAGACTCTGGAGCCAGGTGGACCTTGGTTTTTGTAAGGTCCAATAACTTTGCAATATGTGATCTTAAGGAAAAAAAAAACAAAGTCTAAGTTGTGGCAATTTTTTCTGTAGCTATAAATTATACTTCCTGTATCAGAACAGTATTGAAAATAATAAATTACACTCTAATAAGACAACCAATTCATAGTTTGACACATGGCAAGAGAGTTTTTAAAAGGTTATTCCCTATCAAGGTATCAATTGACTGGAGAAAACAATGTATGTGGGGGCCGAGAGACGTCTCAGTAAAGTGCCTGGCATACAAGCATGATGGCCTAAGTTCAGATCTCCCGCATCCACATAAAAGTCAGCTATGGCAGCACACACATCTACAAATTCAGCCTAGGGAAGGTGGGGACTAGTTTATCCCTGTGGTTTGCTGGCCAGGCACAATAGCCAAAGGAGTGAAGTCCAGGTTCAACGAAAGGCTCTGTCTCAAAATAGGAGGTGGCAAAGTGAGGTCTTGGCTGTTCAACTGTACTTTCTCCAGAAGGATCAGCTCAGTTTGCTGCTCAGATATTTGGGCTAAACAATCATTCGGTGTGGGCCAAACTTCAAGCGAGCATATTGAACACATGGATATCCTTAAAGCAGGCTGATAAGAAAATCAGAGAATGCAATTTGTAAAAAAGCAACTTAATTTTTAGGAGAAAAGTTACATATTCCTAGTTTGGATTTAAAGAAAAAAAATCAAGCAAAATGATTTCACATAAGAGAAAACAATTCAGTTTACTAATGAACAAATGGCCCTCAATGTTTATGATTTAGTACATCATCAGTGGATATTATTAATATTTTCTAGCTCTACATAGTGATATGTCCCAGTAACCTTAGTACTCCAGAGGCTGAGGCAGCAGGATCACTAAGTTCAAGGCCAGCCTGAACCGTGTATTGAGACTCTATACTTCCAGGGAGGGAACCTTTACAGTTAGTAAAATTGGCATGACACTGCTAAATTACATCTCATCCTCTGTCGAGTCATGGTTGGGTAGATATAATTATGGAACTGGAACAGTGTGTCTGTGGTTCAGCATGGCTCTCTTGCAGACGACCTGAGTTTGGTTCCCAGCATCTGTGTAGACTGCCCTACAATAAATAACCTTTAAGTCAGGGGATCTGACCCCATGGCTCCCTTATGCACCTGCTCTCAAATACTATCACATTCCTCCACCCAATATACAAAATTTTAAAAAATAAACTTTTTTAAAAGAGTAGTAAAAAAAAAAAAAAGACATCCAAACATAGACATCTAGCCTCGACACACCCCACCGCCAACACACATATACATTTGCACATACATACATAAACTCACAATGGATGTGAGTGACAGAAAGAAACAAATACTGAGACCATCCACACATAAACTCGTGAAAAGGATGGGACAGCCAGCAAGACTTTGTGTTACCTGTTTCATGGTTTTTCCTTTGTTATCCTGTTTAGGGGGTGGCTTGTGTCTTTCATCTGACCTCAACAAAAAAAGGGGGGAGGGGTAAACAAAGGCCACCTACCTACCACACAAGAGCAAGCAGGAATTCTCACATGGTCCCATTTTCTCAGCATCTCACAGATGCACTAGCTTCAAGCACAACTGGCACATCATCTAGTATGTTCGAAAAGACCCGTTTTCCTGCTACTTTCTTTATTCAAAGGTTTCCAATGATGCAGCTTTCCAAGTCTGAAAAACAGCAGGAGCTCAGTCAGACAGCGCTGAAAAAAAAAAAAAAACAGCTGGCAGCACCTGGACGGCTCCAAAGCCAAGACGCAGGCTTTTCTCTCATCCTAAGGGAAGAGGAGCCGCTCCAAGTTGCCTCATATCCAGGTAACTTTGTGGGAGTTGTTGTGCGGTGCATGCCATGGACTGCCCTCCTGGTATTCCCATAGTCCTTCTCCTGGACAGTTAAATGAAGCTTGATCATGCATCAATTCTGTTTTGTGGAGAGATGCAGCTCTGTCAGGAGTTAACATTTGTTGAGCTCTGGAATTCAATAGTCAAACTCAAACTACTAACTCATTATCTGGGTGAGCCTGTACAAATCAGATCACTCTGTGCTTCAGCTCTACATCCTTTAATGAACCTGCATTCATAGGTACAATAACCTGGCCCAGGATAAGTGGCTGGTGTTCATGGAGGACACTTTCCAAGAGAAAGCAACAGTAAAGAAAGCTAAGAAAATATTCCAGAGTCACCCAGGGGAGCAAGAGAGCAGAGTATTCCAAGCAAAGATGATCCAATTGCCAAACCTGACTCACAGTGCAAACCCAACTCATATCACAATCCAATCCTATTCATCAATGCCATTCACCCTTCCTACCCACCAGAAAACAGACATTTGAAAGCCAAGATTTTTTTTTTAAATGTCTGCCCCTTGCAAGAACTAAAAATTCCTCGGCCCAACCACAAGTGACTCAGAGAAAGAAGGAAGAAAGTCAGGTTGCATTGAAGACCTCAAAGGCTCTCCATCTTTAAACCATGGAGAATACTTGTTGGTCAGACTGTGAGTGAAAGTCAAAAAACTTCAGGACCTCTTTCCTTCCTCCTTTTCAAGATGCCAGTCCCAAACTGCCTTCAAGCCTAAGCAGTGAATGACCCTGTTGACAAGGTCACGCTGGTTCTTTGCCCACCATAAAAATGGACTTTCTCAGTTTCCACTGTGGATGAAAATGTAGTATTTCTGTTTGCGATTTCAATTTCACAGCCGACTGGCATCTGCAGAGACAGAGAATTCTAATAAAATTGCAGGAGCATTTAATACAATGACTGGCAGGTGGGAAAGTGTTGCTAGCAGCTCCATTTTTCTGATTATGTTAACAAAACATGGCATGCATTTTTCCAATGCCCCAACACTATTTCATTTACAATTTAAATCTAATAACTGAATCAGGTATCAGGGGCTCTGGGTGGGGACAATGTTGTTTACCACCTGAATGGTTCCATGATATATAGATTATTTTCCCCTTTCTAATTTGACAAATTAACATCCCACCTTCCACACTTAATAAAGTTACACAAATAATTTCAAAAAAATTATCTGAGTGCAGTGTTGCATCAATAAATTATCTATGCACACTTGACTTGGAAATTAATAAGCAATAAACCATTCTTTATCATAATATAGAGCCCTTTAAATAAAAAGTGGGCCTTGTGGGACATTAGAAAGCTAAAAGCTTTTGCTGATAGAATAGTGTTATGATTAATTTTGGTTGTCAACTTGACTATATGGGGAATAATCAACTAAAACCAAAGCAGCTAAGCAAACTTGTGACAGATTTCAGATTTCCTTCATTGGATCATTATGGTGTGAAGACACACCCTAAATCTGGCCACATCTGGTCATGGCAATCTACATATAAGGATATGGAAGAAAGAAGCTTTTGCTTAATAACAACTTCATCTGTCCTATCACTGAATCACCCCTCTGCTGGTATTAGAACCTACTTTTTCAGGATACCAATATAGACTGAAGACCAGCAGTTCTCTAGAAATTTTCTGAGTTACCTTCACCAGATTGGGACTGCTATGACATCCAGTCTTGCACACCAAGGGCTACTGGATTCTTGGCCTTTCTTTTGGAAGATATCCACTGTTAGAGTACTCAGGCCATAGCCTGTAAGCTGCTCTAATGAATCCCCTTTTAATGAGTATGTGTGTGTGCACATGTGTGTGATTGCCTGTGCATGTGTGTGTGTGCATGTATATGTGTGCTCTATCACTTCTGTTCCTTTAGATAACCCTGACTAACACAGACAGGATGAGGCACATGAATCCTCCTTGCAGAGAAAAGAGTGAGGCAGCTGATTGCAGAGAGAAGGCACTGATACCTGCCCAGCCAAGGCAATCAGCTGTCAGCACTCCCTAGTGGCCACACTGAAGGGAAAGCTAATGAGAACTGTGAAACCAGATGTGAATACAGCTTTCTGAGAACTCCACACTGTGAACTTGGCCAACGGTCCAAACTGATGTCTCTATAGTGATCATACCAAAAGTGTTGAATCGGTTTCCAAATGCTTGTGCATGGAGTCGAGGTTGATGGCCTCCGTAAATGTAGTGTGCCAAGTTGCTGAGCTTGTTATCCGTGGGAATGCACCAGGCTGACTCCATGATCCTGGGACAAAGCTTCATTAACAAATTTTACATTACTTGGAGGACCATATTTAGACGTCACTGACCTAGTTTACTTCCAATGTCTAAAATGAAATCATACACAAGGAGAAACTCAAGGATATGTGACAAAAATTCTATTGAAATAGAAAATATCCAAGTGTGGTGTTTATATGTGTGTGTATGTGTGTGTGTATGTGTGTGTGGTGTGCATGTATGCCTGTGTCTGTCTGTCTAGTGTGTGTGTGTTTGTGTGTGTGTGGTGTGGTGTGTGTGTGTGTGTGTGTGTGTATGTACATGTATGTCTCTGTGTCTATGTGTCTGTGTGTTGGTCTAGTGTATGTATGTGTGTGTGGTGTGCATGTATGGCTGTGTCTGTCTGTCTGTCTAGTGTGTGTGTGTTTGTGTGTGTGTGGTGTGCGTGTGTGTGTGTATATATGTACATGTATGTC
>NW_022196897.1:80771626-80799126 GCF_008632895.1 Mastomys coucha | reverse complement strand
CAGAAATGAGTAAATTAAATTAGGCCTGGGAAAGATCCCCTCTGACAATCCATAAGCACAGAAATGCAGAGCACAAATACCTGACTAAGTCTTCAGGCTGCTTCCCTATACCTCACTCTAGTACAGAAGAGAAGAAACACAAGTACTCGTCCAATGCCAGGCTCTGTGCTAGACCACTGATGAGACCACATTAAGTGTTTTGGTTCTGTGGGAGATCAGGTTGCCCCATTACATGGGAAAGGCAATAAGGACTCAGAACTAGTTGAGTACAGTGGAAATGAGCATCTACATGGGGCACTGATTTGAGCCATCCCTGTTCTAGAGATTTCAAATGAATCAGCGTGATTGTCCCAATAACCTAGGGAATATTATGACCCCATGCTGCTACTGCTGACCACACTGAGGCACAGACATGGATAGACCTGTAGTTTCTTACAGCTTCTCAACAAAGAATCCAATCAGGGCAATTTGGCATTTAGTCTAGATATTTATCACACTATGGTTTTGTTCTCCAATTACACTAGGTCATAATGATAAATCATGGTTAATCAAGATGGCATCAAAGGCAGGTTACTTCATCTATGTTGTCACCAGTTATACCTGAAGCTACTTACTGTCAGTGCGAATTGGAGTCTAAATTCCCTTGTAGGGGTATAATAAGTGCATGTGTAGATTCATGTGTGTGCAGATGCACATGCACGCTATGCATGTGCGTGTGGTGGCCAGAGGATGCTCTTACGTATCACTCCTCACCTGCTACCATCAATTTCTGTTTGGTTGATTGGTTTTGTCTGTGTTTCTTTCTTTTAAGACAGACTGGTAACTCACCAAGAAGGCTAGGCTGGCTGGTTAGTGAGCCCCAGAGATCTGCCTGACTCTGCTTCTCCAGTGCTAGGCTTACAAGAATATGGCACTATGCCTAGCTTCTTTATACGGGTACTGAGAATTGAACTCCCAGTCCTCATACTGGTAAAGCACTGCCTCAACGTGATCATTAGTAGCACGAGGGTAATTATACTTATACTACGTAATTATACCTAGGTTATTGGGACATTTTATGCCTAGGTTATTGGGACAATCATGGTTATTTGGAGTCTCTAGAATAGTCATGGCTCAAATCAGTGACTCGTGTAGATGCTTATTTCCACTGGACTTAATCCTTTCTGAGTCCATGTAATGGGGAAACTGATCTTGAACAGAGCAAAATGCCTACTAAGCTATCTTCCCAGCCCCAAAATCTAAATCCCTCCCTAGTACAAATTTAGACCCTTGCAATCATTTAATCTAATCATTTAATTCTCAAATGCTTACTGCTCAGTCAAAAACTGTTTTAAAGTCTTATTTTCACAGTTCTTTCTACACTGTACATTTGAATTCTAAATGCATTATGAAATCTTTGTCCTGTACTACTAGGGATTTGTAGGCAGAAGTTCTTAGCATTGAAAGATGTGGCGAACTTAGGAAGCAGGTGGCTAATACAAGGTAGAGGAGTGGGACAGGGAAGGGAAAGAAAAAGAAGGAAATAGCAAGTGAGAATAAAAAGAAAGGTGTTGACTGAGAACACACAATGATCCAGGATTTCGGCTGTCCCTTCTCCAGTGGCCACAGTACTTTATAGTGACCCATGAAGTTCTATATATGTACATACATATATACATAAATAATACTCTTCTCAAGATTATATTGCCCATATGTAGAACATATCCAAATTACACTACTGTCAATCCAACCATAGACTAAGCTCTTCCCATAAATACAGCCTCCTCTAAGTTCAGTGTTTCAAATGTAACTCCACTGAGAAAAAAGATATTGATTAATCATTCTGGTCTCTGTTTCTTCATCTATAAGGATGAAAATATCATACCCTCAGAGTTGTTCTGAGGAGTCCATAACATCACAAGTTTGCAAAGCACATAGAATGTTCCTTGACCCACAGTAACCTCTCCCATCAGGACAATGTAGATATTAGGAGGTATCAGGAGTGATGCTAGGCCCTGCACTAGAGGTGGGTGTGGAAAATTACGCCAGTCTGACCAAATATGCCTTAGATCAATACACTTTGAAATGGTATCCCAGAGCCTGGTGGAGACATTCCTGGGCTGAGCCATGCTTTTCAAGCTGTAAAGTGCGTACTAATCACCTGGGCATCTTGCTAAAATACAGAGTCTAATTCTGTCTATCTAAATAGGAACCTGAGATGACACATTTTTGCCCAGCTCCTAGGAGATGTGTATGCAAAGTGGACACTCTGTGCTATGTAGGTAGTAGCCAACTACCTACAGAAATGCTTTCTTATTTTCTAGTCTAAATATCCTCCTCTTGAGTGCCCGAGATAATGAAAAGAAGCCTAGGAAAATAAATCATCTTCAACAACTAAATGTCAAATAAATTAAAGTCTCAAGGAAGACGAGTACAAAAGCTATTGAAGGCAGCTTCCTGGGGCTTTAGGGATGGGAAATCCTTTCTGTTCATTCCCCTCTGTGCCAGCTAATCATTGAGAGGAGTGAATGGCTTCATTTTCCTCACCATACTCCAGAGTCAGAAGGAGTAGGGATAAATCTGTGTGTGGCTCCACATCTAACCTGAAAGCTTAGTCTTTCTGCAGTCTATTGAACTAAAGTACCCAAAGAAGAGAGTCTGGGCTAGTTCATGCATATCTTTTTAAGTATTTGGTCTTTCTCCTCTCACAGAGCTCCTTCAAACTGACCCTCTCAGGCTGATTCTCCCCCACCAGCAATGAATTTATTTTCTTCTGCTCTGCTAGGAAGGCAAATGCTATGAAAGTTCATTAGTTATTAAGTGAGCACGGGAAATGACAGGGCCCTGAGAAGCCACTGAAATCATAGCATGTTAACAAGCAAGCAGGCCTTCTTCACCTATACCCCCTTGGGATTCAGCAGTAACGGCAATTAAGATAAATGAAGGCTAAGAAAGTTAGACTGGAAACATAATTACTATTTTTCTTTTCTAGAGTGTGATTCAAAAATATTTCAACTGGGTCTCTGAGAAAGGGCACTGCAAAGGCTTTATGAGTTTAAAGCCTCGGGTTGTCGCTAAGCACCACTTTCTCCACACCCCCCCCCCATACCCAACGCTGCCTCTTCCCAAGCTCAACACAAAAACCATGAATGTCTAAGCTGGAGAGAAGCATTCACAGCCTGGTGAAGAACAGCACAAAGGCTTGTTCCTTCTGTCTTGACACTGGCAGACAGATGCACCATCTAGCAATGGTACAAGGAGAGTTTTAAATTCTGTGACCACCTGGAGAGAGAGAAAGCCAGACTACACCAGAAACACAGCAGTGGATTCTGCCCACTTCTTCCACACACATATCCCTCCCTTTCTGAGAATTTTCTAACTGCTCCTATTAAAAGTATAAGGAAAATAACATTAGTTTAAAAGTTGGCCTTGGGCTGAGAAAATGGCTCCACAGTCAAAACGCCTGCCCTGCCACACAAGAAACAGTTTCAAATTCCCAGAACCCATATAAATGTGTAGGGGATGTGGCTGCCACCCTGTAATTTCTCTGCTGGGAAGCCAGACTACTCGAGCCTGGCAAGCTGACTAGCCAGATCAGTAAACTCTGAGCTCAACTGAGAGACTCTACCACAGAGAATAAGGTAGAGAATAATTCAAGAAGACTCCTGATATCAGTCTCAGGCACACACACACACACACACACACACACACATGCACAGATACACACAAACACAGAAACACACAGAGAGAGGGGGAGAGGGCAAGGGGGAGAGGGAGAAGAAGAGGGAGAAAGAGAGAGAGAGAGTGCTCAGTGATTGGATTTCCATTTCTGGATAAAGGTTTACCTCTCCTTCCCTAGTTTTACTCAGTCATGAATGAACTGGGCTTAATGAAAGCACCAATTTCTAAGGTTAGCGTGACAGTAAAAAAAAAGGTAGGACATTTTACAAAGTATTTAGCACAACGCTTGGCATATGTAAACATAATCACTGTCCTGTCTTCGAGAATTCCTTAGTCACAAGTGATCAAGGAAGCAGTGTCAAGGTTCTGCCCTCTGTGACGAAGCTGAAGCTGCTGTCCCCCAGGGAACAGTAGGCCACTGGTGAGGAATGATATGGTCCAGCACCCAGAGGCAAATGCTGCTTCACTCTCTTAGTTCCTACTTAGAAAACAGGATGAGTAACTTAAATTGCTTACCTGCTTAATCAGAGTTGATTAATTCTCCAGAGGGTTTAACAAAAATTCAAAGACTCTCTCTCTCTCTTTGAGATTGAGTTGGAGGCTGACCCAATTGCAATTTGCATGTAGTTCCTTACCTGAAGATGTCTTGTGTCCTTCCTCCCTCCCCCTAACAGGAAGGTATTACAATGCATCCATCGCAACTGGCAGTCCTGGGACAGCCACTATGCTTCTATGTGAGGTATGGACCCACAGACTAGAAACAGAACCAGACCATGAAACAAATGAGTGCAAAAAAAAAAAAAAAATGATACTAGTGCCCTTAAGGGTATTTGTCACAGTCTGTAACACTGAAAAAGAGCAATATTACAATTCAGATGGAAGTGTGTCTGGTGTGTCAAGGACCTGAATGGCTTGTCCGAACGAAGCCCATACCAATCACACTGAAATTCCTCCAAAAGTTCCAGAAGTGAATGTTCTTAGCCAAGGGGGCTACAAACAAGGCTGCTTTCTCACTGTGCTACTCACAGCCACCACCCCAACCTCAGAGCCTTCACCCTGAGAGACTACACCAGCCTGTGAATTCTTCCCCAGAGCTGTTTACACTACAAACCAGACTGCCATCAAGAAAAGTCAATTCATGGACTAGTTGAGGAAAGATTAGGCTGACAAATGAACTTGCATACATTTCCTTTCCCATGGTGACCTTTTTTAACATGCAAGTGCTAGAATCCATTGCAGATTATTAAATCAGGTGGAGGGAAGATGAGCTAGGTACAAGTGCTCACCTGTAAATTCTGACAGGGAACCAAGGTCGAGCACAGAGATTTCAAGCACTATGTCTCAATGAGTTTCAATGTGTCTCCCAAAGAGCTGTTAGAAATATGGGCTCCTGGGTCTGGGGAATGGCTCAGTTATTAACAGCACATACTACTCTTGAACAAGACCATCCTGGCTAGGTTTTGGCTCTGTCAGTTTGATGCAAGTCAGAGTCATGTGAGACGGGAACTTCAGTTGAGAAAATGCTGCCACCAGAATGGCCTGTGAGCAAGCCTGTAGGAAATTTTCTTGACTAACGATTGGTGTGGAAGGACCCAGCCCACTGTGGGTGGTGGTATCCCTCTGCTGGTGGTCCAGGGTACTATGAGAAAGTCGGTTAGGCAAGCCATGGGGAGTGAGCCAGTAAGCAAAGTTCTTTCATGGTCTCTGCTTCAGTTCCTGCCTAGTCTTTCCCAGGTGATAGACTGTAACTTGTAAGCTATATAAACCCTTATTTCTCCAGGTTACTTTTAGTCTTGCATTTTATCACCACAATAACTAAGACAAAGATCTAAGTTTGGTATCCAGCACTGATATCAGGAGGCACACAACCTCCTCCAGTTCAATGGGGGTCTTTCGCCCTCTTCTGGCCTCTGCTAACACTGCACTCTCACGCAGTCCCATCCTCATACACACATATGCATATAATTTAGACCTTATTCCAGACCTACAAAGTCATAAACCATTCAATGGTCCTAGAAATCTGTATATGAGCAAGGACTTCAGATAGTTCTAAGGCACACTGAAGTCTGACTACCTTGGATCAAGAGTCATGCCACTCAAAATGTGTCTTGTCAGCCAGCACTATGGTTTCCATATGGGCTGGAAGGCACAGGCTTTTTAGCCCCAGCCTGGTACTGATGAATCAGAATCAGCATTTGAATTGAACCAGGTACCCTGTGGTGTGCATAAATACCTGTAGGCAAAAACTCATATACATAAATACATATACATAAATACATATACATAAATACATCTTTAAAAGGTCCATATTTTGGAGCTGGAGAGATGGTGTAAGTAAAGAGGCTGGTTGCTCTTCAAGAAGACCCAGTACCCATGTGGTAACAAGTTGTACTATAATATGATCTCATTATGCAAAAATACACACACACACACACACACACACACACACACACACACACACAAACGTGAGTACCTATGAATTCTCATAAAATACTCTAAATTAGTGAGGAGCCCTTTTTTTCCCACGAAGGGTAACAGCAAATATGCTTCCCCTGTGGGCTACTTGACTTTGTAATTAGAACGTTATGAGAACTATGGAATGCATAGGTACAAGAATATGCATGTGTCCGAATAAAACATCTATATGGTCATATTAGTTCCTTGGGTCATAGTTTGCTAAGCCTCTATTGTAAATTATTAGAAATGGATTCTTTCAGAGCAGTAAAGCTTAAGAGAAATGGGCCCAGAAAGACTTCAATTCTACCCCTACAGACTTTAATTTGCTTAAATATTTGGTTCACCAGGTAATCAAATTAATAAATCAATTAGCAGGTGAGTTCAATCATCATAATATATTTTAAAATCTTATTATTTTTAAAAGTAACCATGTAACTTAAAATAGGTATTTACTATAATAACTACAGAGATAGGGGAAATTAAGAACAATTCAAGCATGTATTACAAAGATTCCTGAGCCAAAAATGTCAAGCATTAGTTCCCAGAGAACTAGGATCCAAACTCACTAAAAATCACCCTGTGCTGGAGGGATTCCTAGGGGGCCAGGGGGAGACCCAACTGCTCAGGTAAGAAGGAAGGGATCTGGGAAGGAGTGTGGAGGGTCAGAGCAAGAGGGGGACAGTGAGCAGGATGTAAAATTAATAAGTAAAAAAAAATTAAATTAAAAAAAAAGTATCACCCTGTGTGCAGAGATTCCAGGGCAGTAAATAGCTTTGCCAGTATGTAAGCCACATGAGAATGTCAGGGCCACTTGTGTAATACCCATGTCGCTAGTCCGCTTAAGTGAGAGGCTCAGAAATGTCTAGTCAAGTTGTGCCCCAGAAAGGCATCCTCTGGGATCTGCAAAGCATCCTCCTTGACTCTGAGCTAGTCCAACTGGGACAAAGGAGCAGTCAAGAATTCAAACTCCCACTGAGTATGATGCCTTCTGGACTCTCATGCAGTGGGCAAAACAGAGAGACCCCCCCATCCTTTCTGCCAAAACAGGTTTTTGAGAACAGTGAGAAATTGCAGGTTTGAGCTCTTCCCTAGAATCCGATGCCTGTGCACAATTACCGCTCTGTAGCAACCAAAGTGTCAGTCACTTCTCTTAGGAGAGTTGTCTCTGAACAAAGAGAAGACAAAACACTGCTCCTTCCAGTACCACACACTCCTTCCTCCCCAACAGCTGTCACTCAAACAATCCCCTAAGGAGGAACATTAAATTCCACTTCTGTACTTCCATCTGCCTTCAAAAGAAGCTACAAGTAAGAGATTTAGATTTGTCATTGAAGTTTATTTTGTAAAAGTCAGACTAAATAGGTTAACTTATTAAATAAAAATAGACCACCAGTCCCTGGGATAGCATTCTGTCTACATTAAATAGATAGTTAACCAAAACCTGCATTTATTTTCACATACAAAATCCCTTTTGACCCCTCACTAATTCTCATTATCTATCCTAGCACAGAAAGAAAAAGCAATCCCTTTCTTTCAAGGATGTGTATGTGGAGCTTTGGCTCCACTACCCGGTGGTAATTTAAATATCAATGAGCCCTAAGTGGCTGTGGGAAGAAGTATAGTACAGAGGTGTCTGGGGTGTCATGCTGAACTGAAACTAGAGTCTCTTTTACAAGACTATAATGCAAGCTGAGGGTGGCAACAAAGGTTTATAATCTCAGTACTTGGGAGATGGAGGCAGTTGATGAAGAACATGACCAGCTTTGGCAGTGTACTGAGTTCAAGGTCATACCAATTCTGGGCATCAGACTGAAAGAATACATTCAGTAAGTGGTGTTCCTTTCTGAAACTTCAAGCAACAGCCAGCTTGACCAACAAATGCCCCTGTAAGGTTTCTTGTTTTGTTATGTTTCTGTTTTTGTTTTTGTTTTTTTGATTCTTCTTCTTCTTAAGGGCAGAAGCAAGGACAGAGGTCAAGAGGAGACAGAGATGAGTGCAGCACTCTGCTCCCATAGTGTACCACTCTGGGAGCACAGACAGACCAGCATCTTCTTAACTCAAGTGTGTCTTTGTTCTAAATTTCTCTTCAAGTGTTGTCTCTAGGAGCATGTGATAATTAGTTATAAGTGGAGTTCCAGAAATGGTCTCATTTATTGCTGGCCCCAGTGATTAGCCTACATATTCATGAGTTCTTGTTAAATATATTGGAGGGGACTCAAGTTCCATGATAGTGAATTTTCTCCTTGGAGGCTGCCACAGTTTAACACCTGTGTTTTCCTTAGGGGCAGAAATAATCCCGTTGGTCTCACTTTCTCCCAGCTGTTACCACAGTACCCAAAATAAAGTACACACTCTTCAGAACTCTAATAATAGATGGATAAGTGGATGGACGGACAGCTGCATGAATGAGGGATGTTTGAAATAAGTTAGTTGAACCACTCTGACGTTCTTCCAAAGAGGGGACATTTGGAGACAGACACACATAAGGAGAAAACACTGAATACAAAGTTAGCAATCTGTAAGTCCAGAAAGAGACCTGGAAGAGTGACATGGTTTAGAGCTCTCAGAAGGAAAACCATTGAAGTTAAACTTCCAACTCCCAGAACTGTAAGGAAACAAAGACCATTACTTAAGACACCTGATCTTTGGTGGTTCATTAACACAGCTCTAGAGAAATAACGAGAACTTATTTTAGGGGATTAGTTCTACAGGGTTCATTACATTAAACTTTTTTTTATTCCAAGTATTTAGTTTAATAAATAGATAGACATGGGAATAAGTATATTTTCTTATGTTTTATAAGAACATCATACAGTACATTTTAGTAATACTTTCCCATCCTCCAGCCCCACTTATGTCCTCCTCCATTTCTGTATCCACAAAACACCATGTTCTTTTCCTCATAATTAAATAAGTAAATAAATAAATAAATAAAACAAAAGTTAAAAACACACACACGTGAACAGGGGAAAAAAGATGAATACTTACTTTATTAGCCAACTATGCCTGAGCATGAGCCTTTCCTAGAGTGTGTTTGATATACCCAATGTCATTTCATTGAAGAAAACTAATTTTCTCTTACCTATCAGTCATCAATTGCAAATAGCTTCTTGTTTAGGGGGTGGGTCTTTGAGCCCACTTTCCCTTCTGGGCTCCAAACCTTTGCTGAGGTTTTGTCTGCTGGAACTTGTGCAGGTCTTGTGTATACAGTCACAGTTTCTGTGAGTTTATTTGTGTATCAGCCCAATTACATTTGGAAGGCACTGTTTCCCTTGGAGTTATCCACCACCCTCGGTTCTTACGATTTTTTCCTCTCCCTCTTCTGCATAGATCCTTAAGACCTTAGGGAAGGGGTGTGGAGAAGGCATGCCTCTTAGGGCTGACTGCTCCAAAGTTTCTTACTCTGTGGACATTGTCCAGTTGCGTGTCTCAGTGTTAATTGGCATCTATTGCAAGAAGCTTCTCCGATAAGGATTGAGAAATGCACTGACCTGTAGGCATAGCAATATGTCATTAGGAGTCTTCGCAAAATAAATGTAGTTGGTTTCTCCTAGGCCCATGATCAATTTAGTCTTAGGTCCTTGGTCTTGTTAACAGTGTTAACTATAGGTTCCATGTCATGGAGTAGGCCTTAAACCTAGTTGGAAAGTGATTGGTCACTGGCATAACATTGTGTATACTATTGCACAAGTAGATTTTGCACATAGGTCACTATTCTGCTTGCAAGGTTTGGAGGTGAGTGAGATTAATGATTAAATTTCAGCACTAACTGCACCTTCCAGCACTATAAATGATAGTCAGTAATGGTTCCATTTGAGCACCACATAGATCTCTCCATGTTCTATAGCATACATAAGTATATGATATCTTTAGCAATAGAATCTTGCTATCATGTTGTGTAGGGTTAGCCAACAGCATTGGCAATAGTCTGTTATGTTTGGGGGAGTGTATGTGACCACTTTGGCCAATGACTCAAAAAAGATGCAACCCATACCAGGTAATAGGGGATTTTGGTAGTTTATAATGTCTGGTTGGGGCATTGTCTCCCTCAGTATATGGTGATTCTATTTAAATTCCTTTTATAAGTGCACAGATTTTAGGGAGTTTCCCTGGTGGTGGGTCTCTGTGTGGCTTTTCAGAAGAGCTTTAGTGTAGGTTGTCCCTTCCCTGTTCACTCCTCTACCTGGCCCTCCCACCCCCTCCCCATTTAATGTTCTTATTCCAGTTCCCCAGTTATGCCTTTATAACACTACGTTTTATTATCTCTCCCTTGGAAGATTCCCTCCTCTATGCTGGGCTTCTACTAGCTGTCTATACTTTAATCTATGCTCTAAGTAAAACACCCGTAGCTAAAGCATAAGAACTAACATTGACATGTGAAAGAAGACATGGCATGCTTGTCTTTCTGGCTCTGGGTTACCTTACCAGGGATGATTGGTTCTAGTTCCACCTACTTTTCTGCAATTTCATAATTTCCTCTTTCCTCACAGCCCAAAGATGTTCCATGGGGTAAATGTGCCACGTGCTCAGTATCTATTCATCAGCTGATGGGCACATGGTAAACGTCTCAATGAAGAGGTGATGCGATGGCTAAGGAGAATAGCAAGAATCAACTTCCCTGGCTTCCACCTTTGCTGCCATCATTTACTAGGTGTGTGACTTGGGTTAAGTTACCCTCTACCCTTGTTTTTATACTTCAAAGTAGAGGCCTACACCAGAATAACACAATGATCCTTCCGAATCTGCGGGCTCCACATCTGAGAGATCAAGCAACTGCAGACGAAAAAGAACTTGAAGGAACAAAATGCTTCTGGACAAAACATACACTGGTGCTTTTTTCTTGCTGTTATTGTCAAGTAGCACAACATAACAACTATTTGCATAACACTTCCATCATTTTAACAATATTTTAAAGCCCATAGGAAAACTGCAGCATCCTATGCAGATGTTGTGCCCTTGTATGGAAGAGATTGAAATCTCTGCAGATTTCCTGGCAGGGACACTGAAGCTACCCACACACATCTGTAGCAGAAAGCATGCTAGAAATGATCAAATGAGATACTTCACCGGGGCAGCTATACACAGGAAGATCTCAATAAGAGGTGTCCATGGGGTGAGCAGTGCCAGTCAACCATGGTGAGGTGCAGATGAGCAGTGAAGTATGTATCAAATCAGAGACACAACACCTAGATTCAAACTCCAGTTCCATGTCTTACAAGTTTTATGACATTGAGCAAATCACTTTACCGTGCTAGGCCTCAGAAAATTAAAGATCATCTGTAAATTGGAGATAATGATATAGCTGTCAAGGAGTGGCTACGCAGGTTCAAAGTGAAAATGAACTCTCAGTATTTAGCGGTCTCCCTGGCTCATTAAAAGGACTGCTTTTAAACACAGACAATCTCATTCCTCACCTCAACCCCACTAGGTCTTTCCAGCACCTTCTACCATGCCTTAGAGAGATAAGAGATATGACGTGAGAAAAGTCTGGAGCCGAGAAGCAGTAACGCTCCTGCTGGCTAGCTCTACCGTGGGCAGCGCTACCAGTGTGCTCTAAGGCCATGCTTGGAAGCCGACTCACGCCAAGACTGCACTGCTCAGCCATAGGAGTGGTGCATCTCTCACTGGTGTTCAAATTGCCTTTCAAGGTCACTTTCTGGGACAGGAAACTGTCCCTCAGGAGTCACATGGTTGGTATGTTCTGTCTTTTTACCTGCGAGCCTCCTCAAGTCTTCTGAGCAAAATCTCTTGCCTTCAAAGCACACACTGTAGCTGGAAGCCGCGCAGTGCTGAGTGCCTGGGGCTCCGGGAAGCATCCTCTCTCTTCGAGTGATTCAGAAGACACTCCTTGTTTTTAAAACATGTACATAAAGGAACTAAAGAGGTTTTACAGAGAATGTAAAATCATTTTCTACCTTTCAAATCATTTGAAAACTTGAACTTTTTTCTCAAAGGTTTTCTTGATGGTTCTGAGCATCTGCCATGACTCTAAAAGTAGATGCAAATACAAGTCCCAAATCTAAGGGGAGTGAACAGGAAGGACAGTTACGTTTTCATAATCGTGGGCTTTCTTATGTCTCACGATCGTTTTTTTCAAGAAGTAGCTGGTAAATTGTCATTTCAACCAGAACTGCAAATGTTCTTTCAAAATTTAGGAAGAGTTCATTCTCTCTCTTTCTTGATGGAGGATGGAAAGAAAGTTTTGTGCCTGCCTTGTAGTTTTCTTGAAAGCTCTATTATATGCAGGTCCCTCACTGCCATCTGATTCCTCTCCTACCAGTTTCGAAGCACGGGATTGTTGCCCATGAGACTCTCCATTTTCACGCATGCCATTTACAAGGAGGATGGAGACAAACTCTAGCAGTAAAATACGTCTCGTGGGAGCTTGCACCTGGAGTGATAATATGTGAAACAAACAGGTTATTTTCTAAAGCAAGATGAAGCCAACTAGGCATGATACCAGGAACAAGATCTTCCAGAAAGCCGGCTGAGAGAACATACATATGGGACAGAGGGCAGCACAACAAGATCATGAGAGCAAGTCCCTCACTAGTTTATATAATTCTGCTTCCCCCAGATGCTTGGAATTGAGGGACCCACAGGACTATCAACACATATTTTGTAATACCTGATATGTTTTCCTCTTTAAGGTATAGTATTTTACTCAGCTTTATATCACACATACACATAGATATGTATGTATATGTATATATACATATATATTATGTATATATACATATATATACATACATGTATATGTATGATGTGTGTATATATATATATATATATATATATATATATATATATATTATTACTTGCCTGTGAATTCAGTAGTACCTCTCTGAACTTTTACTCCAGGCTCTCAGTCAAATATTAGAATCATTATTATCTTATTTAATACAATTTTAGGGGGCTAAGTATGCTACCCAATTTTCAAAAGGGAAATAGAACCCAGAGGAATTAAACCAGGTCACACAGCAGATAAGTAGCAATAATTAATCCAAACCCACATTTATGACTTCAGTGCTTAAAGCATTTCATTCAGTTCAATTTCTGCATAAGTGTTAGTAGATTGCTGGCACGAACATCTGAAAACTACGTAGCCAAATGAGTTTGAGAATCTAAACAGTTTGTTGTCTTTACTATAGGCCTTTTCTGGGCCTTTGCCATGGTAACATGGATTATAAATCTCCAAGGAAACAGGGAGTAAATTACATTTTCAACCTAATTTTGAAGAAACCTTTATTTGTGGAGCTCTTCATAGGACCATATCTCCTAGAGCAACATTTAATAAATAGTGTGCCATATCACAGATTGTCCATAGAATAAATACATGCTGGATCATATTCTCTGATCTTTGGTGTCAGAGAGGGAAACCAGTAGCAGATGCAAAAATTTTATTCTTACCAGGATAAAAATCTTCCAAAGCCCTGATTCTCCATATAGCCAGGATCTTACCTGGTGCTAGCTGGCTAGTGAAATCAAAAATTATAATGAAATAAATGAACCTCTCTAGAGCATGGAATATATTCAATAGCAGTCTTAAGACTTCATCAATACTCTAGAGCAGCGTTTCTATTTTTTTTAAAATCTTTTCTTTTTTATTGGTTATTTTATTTATTTACATTTCAAATGTTATCCCCCTTCCCAGTTTCCTGTCCACAACCCCCTATCTCATCCCCCTCCCCCTGCTTCTATGATGGTGTTCATCCACCGACTCATCTACTCCTGCCTTCCTATCCTAGCATTCCCCTATGTGGGGGCATCAAGCCTCCATGAGACTAAGGCCTCCCCTCCCATTGATGCCAGATAAGGCCATCCTGTGCTCCATATTCAGCTGGAACCATGAGTCCCTCCATGTGTACTCTTTGGTTGGTGGTTTAGTCCCTGGGAGTTCTGGGGGGTCTGGTTGGTTGATAGTGTTCTTCTTCTTATGAGGTTCCAATCCCATTCAGTTCCTTCAGTCCTTCTTCTAAATCCTCCATTGGGGTCCTCTTGTTCAGTCTGATGCTTGACTGCAAGCACATCTGTATTGGTCAGGCTCTGGCAGAGTCTCTCAGAAGACATGTATACCAGGCTCCTGTCAGCAAGCACTTCTTGGCATCAGCAATAGTATCTGGGTTTGGTGTGTGCAGAATCCTTAAGCGAGGCAGTCTCTTAGAGCAGTGTTTCTTAACCTGTGGGTCACTGACCCCTTTGAGGGTCAAACGGCTCTTTCATGGGGTTCACCTAAGAGCATCAGAAAACACAAATATTTACATTGTGATTCATACCAGTAGCAAAATTACTGCTGTAAAGTAGCAACAAAAATAATCTTATGGTTGGGACCATCAAAATATTAGGAACTGTAGTAAAGAGTCGCAGCATGACAAGCACTGCTCTAGAGTGGTAGTGAGCAGAGTTCTATGCAGCAAATGGAGCATTCTAGTTCTTTGTTTTCCTATTCTAAATGTATGCCCTTTGATATCACCTGAGGTTTCATATTCTTTCTTTTTCTGTCAAACAAGAAATTTTATTTAACCACCTCTCCATGGTATGTGACTGGAACTGATGGTGTCCATCTTTAATAAATGTTGGAAAGCCAAGTAAACTAAGCAGTCTTCTAAAATTGACATTCCAGATTTCCAGTGTAAGAGGCCATTTTGTAAATGGCTTCTGTCTTTAACAACTCATCTTCTCGTCCTTTTAGTGTTATTGCTTCAGTGATCTATCTTTTAAACGTGATGAGGGCTAGGCCAATACAACACTTTCACTTCTCCTATTTCCACTCGTACAAAAAAAACCCCAAAACACAAATTCTTCACTTTGAAGATTGTAACAACATCCATCCACTGATTCCTTTACTCATTCAGCACCGTGCTCCTAGCACAGGCCAGAGCACTGAGAGTGCAAAATGCAACGACAGTGTTTTCACAAGTACTCACCACTTCGCTGAATTCTGTGTTCGAACATAGAAAGATAGAAAGATGTCAAGGTCAGCCTAAGAGAACACAGAAGGCTTGCTAGAACAAAGATGGAGATCATGCCGAACGTTTACTCATGCACTCCACTGATAAGGTTGAGTCCTGTCCATATGTGGAGGCTACTTCTTACACTACAGCAGACCTCATCTCTTTTCTCTGAGAATTATCTTCTAGCCCAGGTTGATATTTTACACACACATACACACTCACACACACACACACATACACACTCACACAAAGCATGGCAAGTAATAAAAAGTGTTTTGTTGGAAACAAGAAAAATGATATGATATATTCAAGGCTGGATAATAAAGAAGTTGAAGAAATTCTTTCTGGTGCAGGTGGGGGCTGGGCTTTAAGCTGTGACTTGAAAATCAAGGCATAGGTAATGAAGCAGAGATTCAAGGGCATGGGTACTCAGGCAGAGGAAATCACTGTCACAGTTCTCCAAACTGGGGACAATGTAGGCAATTTCCCCCTTATTATAGATTTTATTCTTGTCACATCTATACATATGCACATAAATCTCTTATTTTACCCAAATTATTTTTGAACACCAAGCTATCATGAGATAGTGACACTCAGGCTGATTATTTTAACTTTAGAATTTTTCTTCTTACTTCAGAGCCCTTCCTGTTTCAGGAAATCCACTCAAATCCGTGATGTCTGAAGTCTTTCATCCCAAACTTTCCCAAATCCAGAATTAAGCTCCATATATTTCAAAGTCTGTAAATTAACTGAGATAATACTTATGTAAATTATCCAATGGATAGAGGACTTAAGAGGGACTAAGAGCTGATGGCAGAGACGCTCTTCCTGATCTTGCTTGTGCTCAACCACAATGACAGCTCCTGAGCCTGGCACTTAAGGAGATGGGATGGTGGTACATTATGCAAAGCCTTACAGAGATGTGAAGGTGAGGGGTTTATATTTTGGTTGAAATGTCAAGTGGGCTTGTGAGGACATTACTGGTATCAATACTGTTTGCTGACAAGGGAGTAGGCAGCAAAAATCCAAGAGTACACCTGCCCCATCCCCCATTCTTCCCAGTAGACCTCTACGTAGCACCTCTCCAGAGATGGTTAGTTTGACACAATCTAAAATCAGCTGAGATAAACGCCAATGAGGGGTCATCCACATTATGCTGGCCTGTGAGCATGTCTATCATCTTATGAAGAGATCACTTTGTTTGCCTTAATGATGTGGACAGAGCCAGACTTATGTGGGGCCACCATTCCCAGGTTTGGGTCTCTGAGCTGTCTGAGGGTAGAAACAGGTAGCTAACCATAAACATGTATACATTCCCCCTCTCTGGCTCTTGTTGTTAATGTGAGATGACTAGCTGTCCCAACTCCTGCCACTGTGATTTCCCCACAGTGATGGACTATAACCTTGAATTGTGAGATAAAATAAAATCCTTTCTCCCATAAGCTGCTTTTTGTCAGGGTGTTTGATCACAGCAACAGAAATGACGCTAAAACACAGTCCTTTTGCCACCAGCTTCTACTTCTGATGACATAGTCAGTACTGTCCCGATTCTCCTTTGGTGGCCTCCAACCCAGGCTTGAGTCAAGTCAAACAAAGAAAGCTCAACTTCCTTATGTTCTGATAAACATTACTTACATGTGGCCAATATCGAGGGAGACTATGAAGTTCCCGTTCTCTCAAAATATTCCTTTCCATTTCTCCAGGTTCATCTTTCCTGTTCTTCCTTGTGCACCTAGAGTATCAGCCCATCTGGAACACTCTGAGCTCATAACTGTGCATCCAACCCCATACCATCTGAGGAAGTCCCGGTGTACCTGAAAGACCTCTGTGTTTAATGGTGCTCAGCCAGACTGGGGGTCACTTTCTTTTCACATGTGACCTAGTGGGAAAAATTATACTGAGCATTTTACTAATTCTTCTTTACAACTCTGCTTCTAAAATTTAAGAATCAGACCTATGTCTATTTCTTATATTTCATTCACACCATTTTATAGGCTAACTTTAATCTCAGTAATATTAAAATAATATTATTTGAAGTTTCTTTTTATTTTCAATTAGCATAAAAAGCAGTTTTCCTTATAGCATTTTTACAAATACTTAGTCTTGGATTCTCCCATCACACCCATGTCCCTCTTCCCCATCTCCCTGACCTCTGACGTTACTGTACTACTCCCTCCCTGTACACCCAACCTTTTCCATTTTATATTACATGTGTTCTGTCACACACAACCCAACACCCTTATCTCTCTAATTTTGTTGTTTGACTATAGTGATGCATTTTCCTGAAAATATCTCTTATATTAAAATAGACTGGACTTTTTCCAGACCTAGCCACCAAGTTAAGAGTATAACTTGAGATCATTTAAGACTGTGGATTTAACCTGCTACCCTACTATCCTACTGTGTATTGAGCCAATCTAAGCTTAACCGGATTTTAAGAGAACAGTGTAACCAACCTCTATGCCTTAGATGTCCCATGCAATCAGCTTTTGCAGCCTAAGCTGAATGCATACCTTTAACTTTGTTATTTACTCCTCCTCATCCCCGACACAAAATGATGCATATGTATATGTATGTTTTGTGTTACTGAAAACAGCCAACAGGTATGAAACAACCTTAAACATAACAAATACTGGATAATTGCTGAAAGCAACATGTGAATGTGTGCCAAGAATATCTGTTTGCCATGTTAAGTGCCATTTGGAACCAGTTGAGGTCAGTGAAATAAAACCATACCTTCTGAAAATCTGTTAAAGATTTCTATAAATACTCAACATCCCTTCCCCATACCATGTTTTCTGTGCTGTTCAACAAATACAGAACAAAGTTCTTCATTAGGGACAGGGGCACACACACACACACACACACACACACACACACACCAGTATGTCTGCATACAACAGACAGGTTATAGATAGACCAGCAACCACAAACTGCAGACAAACAGAAGGAACATGGAATAAAATGGAAATGTTAAATTTGGACTCATTCTTGTTAAACTAATTCAAGAGGAAGTTGCTTTGTTTTCATTCCTGAATGCAACATCAATTGATCCTCTGCTGCTAACTTTAATGCCTTAACCAATGCATTTTTTCCTATACTATGAATCAAATACAAGGCTTTGTTCTCTCACTGAGAAATATCCATAGCTTCATGATTTCTTATTCATTCATTCAAAGAAAATGTGAAAAGGAAGAAAAATGCTTCAGATCACCAGACTGTTGAGTGGGAAGGACTGTAAAGGAATCAACCTGGGTGAGAAGAGCTCTCAGTTAATTCTTCACTAAAAAATAATAGTGCTCCAAGTCCAGTGGTGCATGCCCCTAATCCCAGTACTCAAGAAGCTCAGGAAGAAGGATGGCAAGTCCATGACAAGTCCTGGGATGAAGCAGTGAAAATATATCAAAAAAAAGAAGAAAAGAAAAATAATAATGTAAAATGGCATATCTGAGTATATTTAACCTTGTCTTATAAATCATCTGCAGGTGCCTTTACAATAATTATAATTTCCATCATGCATGTTTATTATAAGAAGTTTTAATTTTTCATTTTATTTTTGAGATTATGACATAACTCCATAATTTTCACCTTCCCTTTCCTCCTCCCAAACCTTCTGATATACCTCTCCTTACTCTCTTTCAATATCATCTCTTCTTGTATCATTAATTATTGTTGCATGCAAATGGCTATAGTTATGGACATGCACACAGGCTCCAAAATATAATCTGCTCAGTCTGTAAAATATTACTTGTACAGTTATGTATCCAGAGCTGACCATTTGGTATTGGATTACCAATTGGTGTGCTCTACCCTGAGGAAGAATTTCTCCCACTCTCAGACTTCTTTAACTGCCTGTAACTCTTTGTATACGGTTGATACCTCATGGGCTTTCCCCTTTCCATTTTAACATGTCTATTGTTTTGATCCATTTTAGACAGTCATGTTGGCAAGACTTTTTGGGTGTAGCTTCTGACATCACTAGGAGACACACTCTCACAGTAAAGTCCCTGATACTCAATCTCTTACAGTGTTTCCGCACCGTCTTCCACGATGCCCCTGAACATTAAGTTCAGGAGAGATTGGTAGATGTGTCCATTAGTATGAGGCTTCGCAACTCTGCATTTTGATTGGTTGTGGTTTTCTGTAATGGTCCCTGCCTGTTGTAAAGAGATGTATCCTTGATAAGAGATGAGGACTACACTTACCTGTGGGTATAAGGATAAATAATTTAGCACGTGATTAGAGGTTGTGCTGGTTTGGTAAAGTAGTGGTTTGTAGGTTCTATACAAAGATTCATGACTTCTCTAGCCCTAGGGAGTTGGTGAGATTTCCAGAGCCAGGCACAATTTCTTTCTTGATGAGTATGTCTTAAGCCCAAGTAGAAAGCTATCGGTTAGCGCCAAGGTATGTGTGTCACTACTGCACACTTAGGGCTTATTATGCCATGCTGACCATTGCTGTGGTTCATAGGCATCAAAGCTGGACAAGCGTGTTGTTTGTTTCCCTCATTTAGAAACTCATATGCGCTTTCTGGTACCATGAAATCTGGTCCTTACGGAGGAGGCATTGTGATCACTCCCAGCTCAGGGTCCCATAGGCACTGTCTGAAGTGGGTGCTATCTTCAGCAATACTTACATCCCACCTCTCAGGGAAAACCAAGGGTACTTGCCATAGGGGCTATATTTTGGAAGTCTCTTGGGACAGCCCTGAAAAAAAAAAAAACCAACTCACATAAGGGCTTCTCATGCCTGGTACTGGGGTAATGGTCTTTGGTTCTTAGAGGGAGCATTGCCATCCCAGATAGGAAAATTTCACTTAAGTCACATATGTGTATTTATACATGGACTTAGCTGTATGGTAGTTTTTTTTAAGTGGATAGCTAATGGTATGACTCCTCTTGATCTTTCAGATCTCCTTACTGCTGTTTTACTCTCCTGAGTTCTTCTGTAGTTACTCTCTCACCGCTCGCTAATTATACCCCCTTTCCCCATTTCCCCAAGGAAACTACTTGTATCCCGTTATTCCTCTCTCTATTTCTCCAAGAAATCCATCCCCTGCCTCAAAATGATCTATTTTTACTTTTCTGGTTTCTGCAGTTACTCCAGAGTGAAAGAGTTTTAAAATATTACATACTGACCAATTATAAGGAAACAAAGATAGGTAGATAGATAAGTAGGTAGGTACATGATAGATAGATAGATAGATAGATAGATAGATAGATAGATAGATAGATAGATGGATGGATAATAGGCTGGCATATCCATTTTGATTTTGTAAGCAAAATAGGGGTCCACATTTAATGTGTTAACTTGTAATCTAAATTTTTAAATTTACATAGTAGAAATTGTCCTTGTCGATAAATATTTACCTGCTAAATTCTATACTATAGGATTTTCTATTTCTGTTTTCCCCAAGATATCTACTACTTTATGCCGATTTTTCCTTTTTTTTTTACTTTGTGTCTCTCTGGTGTCTATTTTTAGGACACTACATGAGCACTTCCTAAAAGGGACATTCAGTATATTCTGAAACACTTAAGTGTGGTGACAAGTCCTCAGGAACCACTGGTCCTCCCTAACCTCATCTCTATCTGCCTGAGAATCATTTTGCAAGACCTTTTCCTTCTGGGTCTCTTATGCCATTAGAAATCTAAATACATGCAGAGGACATTTGGATTCTTGATATTACTCCTCTTCCATGATACCACAGACAAACTAGAGTATTCCTGTATCATCTATTTTTAAAGGACCATAGGTTTTCTGTTCCAGCCCATCCAATAAGCATTTGCACCTACTAAGTGACAGATACAAATTGATTAGAACATTTAGGACCAAAACAGTCAGCTTCAGATGCAGGGAGAGTGGTGGGAAGAAAAGCAGGGAAGAAGACCCATAACTGTCCCTGCTTATGACCACTGCAGCTCCGCATCACCCCTTAAGGACTAAGCACATTGGTGAGAATGAACTCAGCACCTAAATGCAATGGTGGAGACATGCCAAAACTCCCAAAGACTCACAAGTCTCGTGTCCAGAAAAGGACCTGCTTGAGATTTCACCAGAGCAGACTTAAAAAAAAAAGGTCTCTCTCTATATATATATTGCTCTTTACCAGTTGCCTGTCATTATCATCTGGGGGAAAAATAGGGCTTAGGAAAGAAAAAGACAGGAAATCTAAATCAAGCAGAGCATTTCAGGACCATTATGAGACAGAAGAAAGCACAGGAGGAGTCAATCAAAGTGAAAGAAGAGTGAGGGCCAGGTAAATACCAGAGGCCACTATGCAACCTTTAAACCACCGCTTTCGCTGTCTCCTTATAAGTCCCATGCATTGTTTGGAATCCCAGGCTAAGGTAGAAACACCAATTCTACATTATCAAGGGTCAAACGGGAGCACTTTCTAAAAGAGTACACACATTCTTACATCTGTACAAGAAGCTTCAGCGCTTGGCAATGATATATTAAGAAATATATATATATATACATATATATGTAAATATATATATGCCAAATAAATGGTGGGAATTTAAATTTTCCCAACAAATGCCTTTATACTCTATGACATTTTCTTTTTCCAGAGCCCTCTCCTAAAAACTAGATTTATCTTCCTTCCCTGTTCTCCTGAGGCATGTGCTTCTTTGCTTTATTGATAGACCATCTAGGTGGCTTTTATTATCTCTCCTTCCCATTTTCCTGCTTCAAGCCTTTAAAATGGAAGAGTGTTAGACCTCATCTACCCCACCACTGCTTGTCTTTGAAAAATAAAACTTCATTGGAGCTGCATGCTCATTTGTCTCCATATTATCTATAGTTGTTTTCATACCATAATGACAGAATTGACCTACAAAATCTAAAATATTTTGAATAGTGTACATGTGTGTGTACGTGTGTGTGTGTGTGTGTGTGTGTGTGTGAGTGTGTGTGAGTGTGTGTGCTCTCACGCAGGCGCACACTCCTGTGTGCTGAGGCCAAGGAGACTCATGTCCTCTATCACTCCTCACCTTTCTCCTCTCAGGCATGGTCTCTCAATGAATCCGAGGCTCTTGTTCTTTGGCAAGGTATACAGCCAGCAAGCCCCAGGGATCCTCATGTCTTCCCCCAGTGCTAGGGTTACAGGCATGCACAGGCTACACGCCACTTTTGTGTGCATGTTAGGACCTGTGAACTAAATCCAGCCCTCATTTTCATGCACAGCAAGTACAGAAAAAAACAAATTGTCAAAGAAAAAAATAGAAAGGAAAAAGAAAAGACCTCGAAGTCTGAAGATAAGCAATCTCCAAGATTCTCTAACTTAACAGTACAATGGTATCAGCACATCACCACAGGCTAGATCTGTCCATACATCCATATGCCAGTAACATCTCCCAAACTATCTTCCTCCAGAGTTGCAAGATGGTCACAGTAGCTTCCAACATCATATTCTCAACAAAGCAGTGCCTATGAAAATAGGTGACCATCCCTTCTGTTATACTTCCTTTCAAGAATGAGAAACTTTGCTTTTACAGTCCACTGGTGAGATTTATCATAGGAAAGCACAGGCTTGTACCTCAATCAGGTATTTGTATTCCCATTGGAATGGTATTACACATTGCCCATTCTAATCTAGTTTGTATATGTGTATTAACTAGTATTTCACTAGGTAGAGTATATCTTAGGGTATAGGTTTAACCCTGTGTAACATAATGCCTAGATAGTAGTCACCCCTATACACACACATGCACACACACACACACACACACACACACACACACACACAAAGTGAGGACTTTTGTATTGTGAGAAGGCTAGAAAAGAATTGGATTTTAAACAAAGGTATAAGGATATAATGGCCAAGAGATATGTCAACAATACTCTTAGCTTTTCCTTAAATTTCTATCATAAGCCATGACTACCTCAGCTTCAGCTGCTATGCCCACAATTCCTGCAAAGACAAGAAAAATATGCAAGTCAAATGACCCTGTTACCATTTTTAAGACTTATCTAGTATCTCATAATTTAATTTTCTTTTATCTCATTAGTCAGAATGGTCACTATTTGCAAAAAGCTTTAAAACTCCTTTTCTTCCTCAAGATCAAATAACATTTGCATGGATAAGTGAAAATTGGTACCAGGACTGGTCCATGATGAGTGTTAGTAAGAATCCACATCTATTATATACATATCCAATGAACAAAAGCCTTTTTGATAACCAATAAATAATGCTATTTACACTTATGAATAATGCTATTTTTACAACATAACATCTCACATTGCCCAGTCTAGACAAGAATGGGAACAAAACAAAAATCTTACATCTCTTTACTTTAAAATAGAATGTTTCAACTGCCTGGGGCATAAATGTCCCCTTGCCCTCTCACATCTTCAGTTAATGATTCTTCAAAGAAGAAAAAAATCTTGACGATACCCTTTACCTTTGGATCCAGCATTGACCCACCTTCTGAGTAACCTGTTGGTTAATTAACATTTGGAATGAAAGTGATGCAGACACACATCTCCTGAAAACAGTATCTTCTTCACAAGATGGAATAAATGCCACATCTGAATTTCTACCTATGCCATCATAAAGACTGTTTTAAAAACTATTTCAATTTCATTCATTCCATCTGACAAGTTAATGTCAAGATGGCTCTTTAAATATTTAATAATTGCATGAGACATCTCCATTTATTATAATTCTGTGGTTAGAATCCCCTGGCTTTTTCATCAATCCCAGTCCCTGGAGCAAACAGGGGCAGTTAATTTGTGAGCAAATGTTAAGTCGCAGGATTTCTAAGACAATTTCCTGAAGGTCAGATGAAGCTTTCATTTGAAAGGTGTACTCTTTCTTCTCCTTGCCCTTCAATGGTCAGGACATTCTTCTTCAGGTGGCCCCATCAAAGTTCCACTCCACCCACTTGTACCTTCTGAATCCCTCCTGCATGCACCCACACCCTCCCAGCAAAATCATACCCAGCTTCCCTTAATCATCATCAAGGAGACAAAAAGTTATTGCTTTGGAGCATCAAGCCACAATTTCACAGTCCATTTGCACAAGAACTCAGAGGGTTGCTAATGTGCTGTTTGCTTTTTAGCAAGCATCTCTGCAGTCAACACAGAAATGTGTTTTGGCATGCCTCCCAGGGCACAGGATCTATTTATGAGAGCCTGTCTTAAAATGCCTACATGCAGCATTAGAGTGCTCATTGCCATCTGCAAACCAGATCTGGCTCAGAGACATACGAGTCAGACCAGGAGAGCTTTTCTATGTAGAGAAGGTAGGAGCAGATGCCACTTATTATCAATTTCAAGCCTTGCTGACCTACACCAAGCCAGTTCCATGTGCCAGGCACTGGCAGGATTCACCACCGTAACCCTCCTCTAAACCATTCAACAGTGTAAACTCATCTAATTTAGTCCATGGTGACTGAAGCTTCATCCGGTTCTACTGTGCACATTCCAGTCCACTGAGAATGCAAACTACCCCTATTCCCTTCCCTGCCTTACAAACACCTCCACATCAGAGAGCAGTCTTTATCATGTAGCCAGTACAAAGCAACAGGAGGTCAGAACTTCCTGCACCATATTTCTCTGACATTTGAGCTCTTGGCTATTTCAAGTCAATAGAAAGAATGTCTTATGCAAGACACTCTTCATTTATTCTCTAGTCATCCAGTTACAACTGTGTTCTAGGAACCAAAATCAAGAAAGAATTTCTCCTCTAGGGTAGCTTACCAGAGTCACTACAACAAATGCTTGTATATAGAGGAGGGTGTTTTGGTAATACACACACATATGCATGAACACACACACATACATCACTACAAGAAATATTTGTGTATAATGGAAACTGTTTCAGTAATATACACACATGCATGAGTGCACACACACACATACACACACACACACACACACACCAGCTCACAGGACATACAGGAGTATATATGAAGAGGAATAGATATGTTAGAAGCTGCATTCTGGATAGAAACAGTGATGTGAATATTGAAGGATATGCTGGAAGCAGTAAGAACGAAGGAAGGCTACTGCTGAGGAATTCACAAGAGCAAAGGTACAGAAGCAAGGCTCTGAAAGGAAAGTGAAGCTAGTCGTTCTGTACAAGATTGACCACATGAGGCCAGAAGTGAAGTGAAGCAAGCAAGTGAGACAAGCAAGGGCCAGGCATGGAAGGCCATGTACACCACGCCAAGGAACATAGATTTTATTCCACTCAGGGGAGCACTTGGAGAGGTTTCAGCAGGGGAACTACATGATAAGATTTATGCTTGTGTAGGTCACTCTGGTACCTGAGCAGAGGGTGAATTTAAAACAGAAAAAGACTGAAGCAGGTTGCAGTGGAGCAGCAGTGTCACTGAAGCAGAAAGGGGGCTCTGAGAGCAACTCTCATTGAGACAAAGGGAAGAGATGGAGTGAGGAAAATACAGGAAAGGAAACCTGTCAGGCTTTGGTGAGTCTGTGGAGAGAAAACAAGGTAACAGGTTAAGATGATACCCACATTTGTGGCTTCACTGCCTTTGGGAATAAATGTAGAAGGAGCCCTTATGAGGAGGCAGAAGATGCTGTGTCTGCTTTGTGCACCCAGAATTTGAGGAGATGATTATGGAAAGGTGGTCAGTGCATATGTCCAGGAAATGCTCGGCTATTACAATGCACAACTCAGGGACAAGGCCAAGACAAGAAACAGCTATGCATTAGTCATTAGCTTATGGGGGGCGGGTACTAAAACCAGGAAACAATATGAAGGCCTCTTTCAATGTAAATGGAATTTTTTTTTCCTGAATTATTCCTCTTCATTCCAAGTCCATGTAAATTACTGTAGAGTTGTGGGTCCCAGGTCTGCTCTGCCACTGGGAATGACCTCTTGGGGAGGCAGAAGGTGAGGAGTTTGACTGTGCTTATCCCACTCCATGCCAGGCAGGTGTTGGGCTGTAGAGAAGCAGGGAAGCACCACTTAGGGGTGGGAAGGTGTAGTCTGAGCCTCAGGAGAGCTGGAGATGGCTCAGGGGTTCCTAGACACCCAGGTGCTGCTGAAAGTTGGAGTAGAGCTGAGAATGGAGTCTGGGCCTGAGGGACAAACCTAGCTTGGGTTGGGGGGTGGGGAGAAAGGAGAGAGATCCAGTTAGTCCCTTGAGGAGAGTCCTTGGCTTGATAGCAACAGACTTGGGCTTGGTGGCAGTCATGTCTGGGACTGCAGAGAGGCCTTCTACAGGAGATTAGATACCCCCTCTGTAGGCAAAGCCTTCTCCATGGCTCCCCATGGCAGATCCTTATGAAAAGAGAGAGTCTGTGGTTCCAAATCATTTATTGCCATGGTGGAAAGTGGACATGTAAAACCATACCCTACTTTTTAGAGTGGGCCTGAGATTAAATGCCTTTTGCAGGGAGAAATCTCTGGGAAGGAAAGCATATTGTCTAAGCCCTCTAGGCCTCTAGATACCTCATTAAACTGGATATCTGGCCTACATAACCTGTGGTCATGGCTCTTTTCTTATTGTCTTGGTCTGAGATGTTAGGGCTAAATGTAGAGGGGCTTGGGGCATTGCCCTTATGTCACTGATGGCCATGAATCTATGGGGTGCTATAGCTAGTGGCAGGGGCCTGATACCCAAGAGCAGACAAAGTTCCTACACTCCCTTCAGGGTCTCTGGGGCTTCTAGCCTTACCTCAACTGAGGACTAGGCGATCTCTCTCTGTCCATTGTGCCACTAATTACCTGTTCTGCTTTCCTCTAGTCCTGTTAAGGTTTTCCCATCTCTACCACAATTACAAAAACAATGCTTGAGTATACATTTCTCTGCTATCTCCTGTTCTCTTTTTTTGTGTATGTATTTCCAAGTTACAAACCTTGTGGGAGATTTTTTGTTTTATGCTTCAGAAGAAAGTAATCATTCATACACACACACATACTTCACCCCCAAAGTACTGGTCCAATCTAGCTTCTGGTGTAGTTCAAGTTCAGTTATTCTGAACATCTGAGGACTTTACGCTTGGGATCAAAGAGTAAGGGGAGATGTTTATGTGCCTGGAGATGGTATGTCAATTCTCACAGTTCTTTTCCAATCAAATGGATATAACAAAATGCAAAGAAAGAAGGGTAAGCTCTGCAGTCTAGTGAGAAGAAACCAGTTCTCTGATCTCATGATCAATACTGGGAAGACAGATGGAGATGCATATTTAGGATCTACCATTGTTGAAGAGGAAAGAATACAGAAAAATGAAGGGAACCAAGTCTTGTGTTACTCTAGAATTTAAAGGCCAGGAAGAATCTTCAGAGTATAGCAGAAAAAGACAAAGGCGAGTTGAGAGCCAAACCATAGGAAGATGGGTTGGTTCTCAGAAGCAAATGACAAAAGCATTTTGAGGAAAATAGAGACAAGCATTTGCCAGTGCCTTTGAGAGAGCAGATAAAATGAAGACTGGGAAATGAACATGGATTAAATA
>NW_022196897.1:80651906-80766474 GCF_008632895.1 Mastomys coucha | reverse complement strand
AAGAAGAAGAAGAAGAAGAAGAAGAAGAAGAAGAAGAGGAAGAAGAAGAGGAAGAGGAAGAGGAAGAGAAGGAGGAGGAGGAGGAATGAAGAAGAAGAAGAAGAAGAAGAAGAAGAAGAAGAAGAAGAAGAAGAAGAAGAAGAAGAAGAAGAAGAAGAAGAAGATGACGACGCTGACAACGCCGATGATGTTCATGCTCAGCTGCTGTTGCACTTGTTTGTTCTTCTGCAGGGAGGAGAACACTGACCACAGCACTGCCAGAGGACTATAAACATAATGGTCATGCCATACTGGGGGTACCCAAAAGCAACCTGCTCTGAGGACAGTGTTTAACAAGCAGCCCAGAACTTGTGCAAGTCCTGACCCTGGGTATGCTGCCCAACCTCATGATCACCCTGACTCTAAGCAATAACAAAATATCCAGAATTAAGAATGGTACATTATCTAGATTAAGCCTCCTTGAAAGACTTCCATGGTTCATGCTACTGCCACATGCCTTGTTGGTGTCCACAGTTCATGCTGCCTTGTGGAGGCTGTGTTGATGTCTATGGTCCATGCTACCACTGAAAACCATGTTGATGTCAATGGTCAGGGATGCCACCTGAAACCGTGGGGAAATCCATGATCCATGCTGCCTCTGGCTGCTTTGAGCAAGGGAGCTTATTTTGTAGTGGTATTGATGACTACAAACTCATAAGTGGGAATGAGAGGTATTGAAGACTTCTGTGACAACCACCCCCCCCCAAAAGAAACAGTACAGATAGGAAGCTATTTAAAAGTCCTTTAAAATTGTGATAAAGATGCTGTTGTGTAGTTCTTCACAGTTGATGACTTCTGGCAGGCAGAGGGGTTAGGGATAAGACTCAGTTATCTTTAAAGTGTTGGACACTAGGAATTTGACCTTGTTCCAATAAGTATAGGACTTTGTGGGGTTATTTGGAGGGGGCAGGACATAAGGATGGGAGCATAGACCTAGGAGTAATGAGAGGTGAGTGTGATCAGGTGCCTTATGTCAAAATCCAAAATAATTAGTAAAAATATTATGTTGAGGAAAAATAGTTTCAAGGTAGATGAGTCTAATAACATTTTATAAGATAGATACATACATATATACATATCCATGCCTACATATATACAATATATACATGATCAATTGATAGATGAAACACTGAGATAGATGAGCAGCAGATGAGACATATAGGTAGATAAGAGATATAGCAATGACTATCTCTCAACTACAAATGTTTTTTAAATTTTTTTCTTCAGTTTATTTATTCTTTCATCAAATTGATAAGTATACTTACTTTATTAGAGAGAAAATAATCTACAAAATAACTGAAAGTATAAGGAAAAGGGATGAACGCAGCCACCAAAGTTATGAGGAAGAAAGGAGACTGTCCTGAATGTAATGATTGATAGCCTCAAGGGTCCAAAAGCTGGTATAGTTAAATAATATGACTTTAAAGGCTCATGCTCCTGACATCACAATGCAAGAACAGTGACAATAAACATCTACTCATCTGCAGGATGTAAATTCCATCTACTGTACAAAGAGTTCATTCAAAATAGATAGAGGAGGTGACTGCAGTAATCTCACCTGCCTCACTTATATGGAAAAAGAAATCTCATCTCGCTGTCCCACCACACAGGACTGATTCCAGATCTATGGAAACTGGGGAGACAGCAGGGCGATGCCAGGGAAACCACATTTATAAAAGATTGGTTATAACATAAGCAATTTTCACAGTGTTTTGAACAAGCTATAACTTATAGAAAAACTGACAGCAAAAGATGTTGAAATGCATTTATGATCCCAACACATCGATAACAATGGTTACATGTGTTTATTTCAGCCTGTTTCCCCAGCTCTCCTATTACAAAAGACCCCGGGCCACTGAGAAAGCTGTCTTTTTCCTCTTTATGTTCTCTCTGCATTGAATAGAAAAATGATGCCCAGCCTCCATTGGGAAGAAGAAAGCAAAGAATATCAGTAATGAATTGTAAGATACAAACTGCTTCCTGCAGGCCAGGTTTTCAGAGATTCTTTTTCTGGATGTAAATTTCCCAAGATTGGAGAGTTAACTTTTGTCTTTTGTCTCAGTGACTCATCACATGAACATACTTCTTGTATAATTTCTTGTTGGGTTTATGTTATTATAATCTATAACATGTACCATGATTCACAGTAATCGTTCATCACTGAGTTTCTGTGAAAGCAAGATGACAGGATCCCAAAATGTCACATTATTATATTCTGTTCATTACCACATTGTTTAAGATGATTACCTAGGCACACGTGAATTCAGCTCTAACACTTGTGTACATACATAATAGATATCAACTAAGACTATTTAGAGAGCAAAAGAGTTGGCTCAGTAGTCAAGGCAGCTCACTAACTCTGAAGAGAACCCAAGTTTGGTTCCTAGTATGCATGTAGCTGATCACCATCTGTAACTCCAGTCCCAGAAATTTCGATGCCTTCTTCTGACATGTACAGTGTACACACTCACAGACACAAGAATAAAAATAAAAGTAAAACTTTGATTAAATAAAAAACAAATCAAGCTATTTGGGAAGAAATATTTCAACTTACTATGAGTATCTTGGCAGAATACTGTCAGGCCCTTAAATGGAAGAAATCCAGTTTTATCACTAGTACTACCTGCCTCAGATCTCGCCAAAATTTTCTTAACGTCCTCAAAGGTATGTTCAGTAAACCAATAGCAACTTGGTGTCACTAGCAAGATCCTCGGGATGTACAGAAAGGAGAGACCTGCAGGAGTACCTGCCTTGAAGGGATGGCCCTGAAGTAACAACGATATAGTTCTGTATCCTAAACTAACAGCAGGCCAATTTGAGAACCTGAGATGAACAGGTCAACAAAATCCTTAAATGCCACAGAGTTCCAACTAGAACAGGAAAAACAAATTTGTTCTTCTAAATATGTAATTTTCTCTATTCAAAGTAAAAGTGTAACCTTGTTAATCCCAATCAACCTAGCAACTTGTGACATCTTTAACACCCACAAAATTAACATTCAGGTAAGCAACCAAATTTCTAACCTTGAGTTCAAACAGCTGTAAATTCATTCCTACAAAGTTTAGTAACCCGAACCTTTGAATGCAGAAAACACACAAAGTAGATTTAGATTTGTGAGTGGCCTTCCTGCATCACGAAGACTCCAAATGTGGCTGACTAAACCCCATTTCTCCTGCCAGGAGCACTTGGGAGCACGAGATGATCCAGTTCTCCATCTATCATTTGTCAATTTCTATATAATTTTATTTATGTTTGTGTACTCCATAAGTAGACATTAGGTGTGTTCCTCTATCACTTTGCACATTAATTTTTGAGACACGCTGTCTCTCTGGACCTGGAGCTAGGTCCCCCTGTAGACCTGGAGCTCACTGATTGTCTGTTAGCAAGTACCAGGGATCATCTTATCGCTACCCCACCAGCACTGAAGTTACAGGCACGCAATACTGTATGTAGCTTTTCACGTGGATGCTGGAGTTTCAGAGCCAGGGCCTCATGCTTGTAGAGCCAAACACTTTACTGACTAAATCATTTCCCTAGCCCTCCTTTATTACTTAAATCTCTTGTGCATACGGACTCTGGATCTCATGTCTTTAGTGTTAACATGACCTTGAGATCTCTCAAGCTAAAGATCGGGGTTTACTCAGACGTTCAATCTCATTGGGTCTTCTTGACAAGCACTTGAAAATAGGAAGATAAAGTCCATATACTCCATTAAGTCTCAGACCTTAATATTGGAGTCATTCAATGAGTGCCTCAACTGAAGAAAATAGTTGTATATTGTCCAAATCACATCATCATTGGCACAGCGATATCCATAAATATCAAGAAAAATGATACATGGCTAACTTTTAATTATCCACACTAATGAAGGGGAACTGTGGCATAGTTAATCCAAAATAGTTTACAATCCAATAGTAATTTCTATTAGAACTTGAAGTTCATTATGTGACTTTCTTCCAAGATTTTCCCCTTTGATTATGCTTTCCATAATGAATGATTAAGTGGGGGAAAACTTAATTTCTATCTTAAAGTTTTACATTTTGTAAACTTCAACTTCCATCCCTGGCTTACAGAACTGAAATGTAATGCTTTCCACTAATGTTTATGATACTACCATAACTTAACATAACATCACCTTGAACTTCCTATGAATGATGAAGCCCCAGTGCCATGCTTTCCCCCAAAAAATAAATGCACATGGGTTAGACACATGGTCTCCTTTTCTTCTTCTTTGTGCGCATATGTGGGGTAGGGGTGGGCAGTATTCATAGAGTTATGCATAGAAACCAATTGTTTGCATTCATTCTCAGGCACCGTTCACTTTGTTTTTCAAAAAGTGTTTCTCATTGGCTTGTAATTTGCCAACTGGGCTAGGCTGTCTCCCTAGAAAGCCTTAGGAATCCATCCATTTTCACCTGCCCAGCAACATTAGCATTCACCACCATGCCTAGCTGTTTTACACAGCTTCTAAGGATCTAATAAAGGTCCTCATGCATGCTTGGCATGCACCTCACTAACTAAGCTACCTTTCCAGCCCTAGTTTATACCCTCTGACTGCTTTCTCTCTCTTTCATCTATGTATTGCTTGGAACATTTAATGGCCTGAATGAATTTGCCATACCCATATAATAAAAATATCCACTCATGAACTAGCACTAAGCTCAGTGACTTCGAACAACATGCATTATTTTGCTGGTTCACAGATCTTCAACTTGGATGAACTCAGGTCAAGCCTTCGATTTCGGTTCTTATCTGCTTGGGTTCTTGCGTGTCCCTGCTTGTTTTGGGCCACTGCCTCCAGGGACTCAAAAGAGCACAGCATGAGATGAGGCATCCATGCATACAATGTCTTCTGCTTACATTGCATCCATTCCTGATCTAGTAGATACAGAAGTCATATTGCCAAGCCTGAAGTCTGTAGAGCCAAGAAAGTGTCTTCCATCTAAGGCGGAAAGAAGGAAAGTACATTTCTTTTGAAAAACAATCTAGTCTCCCACTTGGTATGCATTACACTCCCCCAGCAGGTTCTGGAAATACTAAACTGAATTAAGTCTTAATTGATTTCTGTCCTCACATGAGGAGGAAGAAAAAAAAAAGATCACTCTAAAACTGCTAAGTAAGGAAATATCAAAATGCTATGTAGGAAGGGCAAACAAAAGAATCTAATACATTTTATTGGTTATTATATTTATTTACACATTTATTTATAAATGTTGTCCCCCTTCCTGTTCTCCCGTCTGCAACGCCCCCAGTCCATCCCCTTCCCCTTTGCCTCTAAGAGAGAATCAGCAGAAGTTTTACATTTAACTATTCTAGGAGGACCTTGAAAATACACGAGTTCCAGGAGAAGAAAAGACAAAGAATTAATGGGCAACTAAGGTAGTAAATTACTCAGTGAGTGGCAGACAGGCCATAGAACCTGACTACAGCCTAGTGCTTATGAGTGTACCTGAGGCTGTCAGCCTCATATGCTAAGTGAAGGCTATGAAGTATTTTCTAGGACAAGTTGAGAAAATTTATATAAACAGTAAAGGGAGATTTCAAATAGGACAGCAAGAGACATCGAGCACATCCCCAGAATTTCATTTGGGAAAGATTCCCAAAGACAGGATGGAGGGGAGACTGGAGGCATGGAAGGAGATAGTAGGCGGAAAGGTCAATTAAGGGACTGTATGTGCTTCCATGTGTCCTTCAGGTACTACAATTAAACCTTGAACCTGGAGAGCAGCAGAAGCAAAGAAGGAAAATCGATTTGAGCAACATTTTAGATATGGAATCAGAAAATGACTGGGTGAGAGAGAGATAAGACGGGACCTGGAATTTATATTCTAAGATGGTACACCTAGTTAAAAGGTTAAGCCATTCTTCTTTCTGCTTCTCAGAGCACTCTGCACCGCACCTGCCCTCTCAGGTCTCCCCAGGAAACTATGAATTTTGCCTCTTAGCCTAATTGAAAGCCCGAGGGCAGCAAAAACAGAAGAGTGGTTGAAGCAAAGAAGAGTCATTTGATGAGAAAAGATTGATACAGCCTCTTCCATAATCAGTAGAGCACAGGTGAATAGATTTAGCGGGTTCTTTATCGAGTGCCTTTAATCACCTAGCTCAAATCAATAGTCTCTTAGAGGAACATAAATTAATTCTCCAAACAAACAGCAAGTGCCCAAGGAGAGATGCCTGTAGTGTTTACACACCATGGCTCCCCTGTGATTTGTGAGTGGGGAGGGAACAAAAGGCAAACCATGAGCTCAGAGGCAGAGTCTGAACTTAGAAATGCAGTGCTGGGGTCAGAGAGCTGGCCCCAGAAGGAAGTCATCGCTTGTGAGGCGGCCTTCCTCTGACCACCAGAATTCATACTGACCAGGATGCTTCTGTAACATCTCCACTCTGAATGTATCCCATCTTTCCACAAACACTAGAAGCTTCTAGAACTGCTACCACCCTATAGAGCCTAATAGGAAAGGAAAAAAAACTTGCTGGTACTGTCCATCAAGCTTGATTTGTTGGTCATGTTACTGGGTCACTGTCCCACGATTAGTCCAATGTCTGTATCTGTACAAATGAAAATGAAGACCCCCTTTGCCTGCTTAGAGTGCTTGCTTCAGTTACTTTTTCTCAGGCATGCTCTAAAACAAACTGTTTCTTCCCTCCTCCAACAGGTTTCTTGACTCACCTACTGATTTACCTAAAGGACTGTCACATTGGATTGCTTGCAAAACTTCTTCCAAGCAAACAAGCATGCAGAATCGATGCATGGTGTGTATAGCAAAGGCTAGAATGGTGCTAAGGCCCCACCTTCAGTCTTTTTCTATTTCTCTTGACACGAAAAGTCAGACCGAAATTCTAAGGATCAGCCACCCATGCTGAGAAAAGGCCAAGGGTTAACAATGGCCTTTCTAAATGATCCCAATTGTGGTCCTAAATAATGGCAGCCATTATCAGCATTATTAATAAGGGCTATTCCACCCAAATGCTGCATCTGTCCCACTTAGATGTGAAGCAGGGAGGTCAAATCATGAAGGATGACACTAGAGAGGGTTGTTTTCTTTTCTTTTCCTTACTTTTCAGAATGACCTCAGGGCAATTTCTTAGAGATTCAACCAGCAGGAGAAATAGACATATAGCTTTTACCTGCTTCTGACTTCTTCTTCCACATTAGCCTTTATTTCTATAGCCTGCAATAACCTCAGCCCCAGCCTCTGATTGAGAATTAATATGCAGATCCCCTAATTATGTGGGTAAGAATTTTACAGGCCTCCCTTGGAGGGGTAGATGATTTCCCAGGTTTCTGGCTTCCTCAGTAGGAAATCTGCAATCTTCAGCTCCAGGATTGTCATAGAAACCATTAGTGTCACTAAATTAACTAGCCCTTGGAATTATCCAAGAGAAAATGTATATTGATCTGACTCAGTGACGTGAGAACAGAACCACTTTCTTTGATGATTAACCTTTTCAGAATCCTCTCAGGCTACTCAGACTCGTAGCTGGTGGGGAGAAAAAAAATCACTGTGGAATCGTTAAAATATCCCCAGAACCACAGTCTTTGTACCATTATTTCCTACAAAATAATAAAGTTACTCAGACACTGAGCCTTCTTTAGAGGTACTTAGGTCAAAATCTATACATTTATAAAGAAATATAATGGTCCCTACCCTTTAAGCAACCCACTAGTCAATAGATAAAAATTATGATTGTTTCTATATCATTCTATAAAATGCTCTTCAAATACATTATTTTATTAATGCATAGCTATGAGCAGCAGGCAGTACCTTCATGCCCAATTTACAAGTAAAGAAACTCATACAGAGATTTATAAAAGCTAATTGTATACAGCATACACACACATACACACACACACACACACACACACACACACACACTATGCAGTGTTTTTAATGTCCAATAAACCAGGGTTCAAATTCTCAACTGTTTACTGTGTGCTAGTGGGCACATTCCTTTAAATTCTCAGCACCTCGGCATCTTCATCCAAAAGTGGGAGCAGTGAAACCTCTTCTGGATGAAATAAGGCCCTGTTTATCAGCATACGGGATCCGTCATCAGAAGGCATGCTGCAAATGACCGCTGAGCACTGGGACAGAATTGTTCACCTGGAAGGGGCCTCGTCAAAATGATGCAATTTTTCTTTCCAATGAGGTTATTGATTCCCTTTAAGGAGACTCTCGGTGGGATAAATGGCCCTTCATTATTTCCCTGGCAGACTCTAGCATCTGGTAGGTTCCAAACAAACCCGACTGACCACATCTGTGAAGCCTAAATGTCGATGGACATTCCTCTGTGATGTCAGAAAATTATTACATGGATTGAAACTGACCAATTGTTCAGACTGACTCCCTGCTCGGATCCTTGCCCTGGCATTCTTGAGTGTAGAAGACGGGATGGTTAGGATCTTCATCTTTCTTCCAGAGGCCCTTGAGAGCACCAAGCTAGTCACAGTCAGAGAACACACTACAGTGGGGAATAGACATGATCCCTTCCTGTAAGTCATCAGCTCTCCATGCCAGACCTGGAAAGATGCCTGAAAACCCATATCTACTTATGCCACTCTCTGTGTGCGATATGTCAGCCTTGTCATTTCTGTGAGGTTAACCGCACCCCGGGCTGTCTCTGCATCCTGGCTCCTAAACCTTTGTCCTTCTTCTCAGTCTCAGACTCACTGTCACCTCCATCATATCCAGATTAGACTTGAGGTATTTTCTACGTCACCTTTTTCAGGTGCATCAAGCTATTTTCTGCCATTTTGGGTACATTTTGATCATTTTTTTTCCCTTACCTCTTACTTTTCTTTCCATACCATGCTATTTTTGATACACCTCTTAAGCATCCCAAGACCACAACCAAACAACAGGAAGAGTTGGGTTTTGTTTTTATTTATGAATGTGTCTGTATGACTAATTTTACCACGCCCTGCTTTAGGTCCTGATCACTGGCCCAGCAGCAGGGACATCTGTGAGTTTTCTTACTTAACTCTGCTAGAACACCAAGGTCTGTACTGGAGAATGCCCAAAGGTGCTCAAGCTCACTCACTCAAATCACCCCTCAACATCAGCACACCCAAAACCAGCCAAACAACCAAGGGCAGCTAAGCATGAATTGAGAATTCTAATCAAGATGAGAAGAGCGATGTGCTTGGCTGGCTTTTGCATCATGCGGAGCAGTCCCTCTAGCTGTGAGAATCTGTGTTGCTTTCATTACTTGGCAGATCGGAAAGGAAACTGGGGACAGAGTTAATAGTGTGAGCCCAGGAGATAAACTGCTCTGGCATGAGCTATGTCCCTGCCGGTTATGAGACATATGACCTGGGGCACAGTAATTTACTTCTGTGTACCTCAGTTTCCTCATTTGTAATATTGGAATGATAGTACTTGACTCACAACAGAATCGATAACTTTATATGTAATACAAAGATCAATATGTTAATTATTAGTGTCAGTTATATAATGTACAGTCAACACAGTTACATATAACTATAATTGTATACATATACCAATATAAATACATATGATAACATAGAAATGTAATACATACATATCACATGACCCAGCACAAAATAAACACTACATAAATGTTTGTTGAATAAAATGCCTGCCATATTGTGGATCTACATTTCTGTTGTCAGAGGCTGCCCCACAACAGCTATTAAAGCCTGAAACTTCAGAGACTTGATTTTTAGGGTAACAAAGTAAGTATTTACTGTTTCCAAAAAAATAATCCAATTTAGTTTTTGTAGAGGAAATGGAAAATACCACCATTAGCCATCATCAAACATCCCTGACGAAGGCCAGACAAGTTTGTCTCAGGGAGAAAAATTGCACTAGGGCTGACAGCTACAAAGTGACAAAGCACTGGCCTCAAATATTCTGCTTTATCCTTCCTTCATTCCTCAGAAAGCAAATATGAAGCAGAAAATAATGAAAACCACCATGGATCACCTTTAATATCCAGAGCTTAACTTTACCTTCCATCTGAAATGACCCCTTGTTTCTATGAGAATTACTAACTACCAATGCCTGCAGAGAACCACACAGAAAAACTGCAAGCCATGTCGCAGGAAGGTAATTATTTTCAAATAGCTATACAGGAGAATAAAGGAAAGAAAGCTAACAGAGTCTTCTACCATTCTTGTTTACACTAAGGGATGCAAGACCCCCAAAAGCCCTGGCCTCCTGCTGACCATTTTCACCTGGACTGGCACAAAGGGTGGCACACAGACATCCTGGTATAGAAACCATTGTTCCAACTCAAGAACTTGAGTAATGTAGTCACTGCACTTGAGCCGCAGTTTTCCCAGTGGTAATATGGAGATTGAGCCTTACTGAGCTGGTTCTGTTGCTATATGGCTATACCACTGTGTGTAGTACCTCATACACAGAGACAGACACTCACTTTGTACCCCCTGTTTTCTATGCAACTTAAAAAACATGTCTGCAGAGGGAAGATAGTTCAGTCATATGATCCTTATGATCTTTATCACAAAATAAAAATTGTACTCAAATCCTTCCTGTTCTCAGTGAATTCTCAAGTCTTTTCCCAACATTTCCTATTGAAGGTTGTTAAGAGTGGCAAAAACACATTTTTAAAGGGATATTTAAAATGTTCCAGGAATTTACACATTTAAAAAAAAATCTAATGAGTCCCAAGATTAGAGGTGAGGAGGACATAACATCTGTCCCAACACCTGGAGTAACTGGGACCAGCGGGAACAGGCACAAAAGAACTCTGCCAGCCCAGTGGCTCAGGTTTCTTCCAGTCTGTCTGAACTGGTGCCCTGAGCAGACCTTGGACACAAGCTCCAAAGCCAGTCCCACAACACCCAGAGGAAGCTCCACTCCCAGATGCTCTAACATGCCCAGCATCAGAGGTGAGAAGGACACAACATCTGTCCCAACACCGGAAGAAACTCGGACCAGCAGGACCCGGGCACACAGGAACTCTGCCAGCCCAGTGGCTCAGGTTCCTTCTGGTCTCTCTGGGCTCCTGCCCTGAGCAGATCTAAGGTGCAAACTCTGCAGTCATTCCCAAAACACCCAGAGGAAGCTCTACTCCCAGGTGCTCTAACAAGCCCAGGGTCACAGGATCCCAAAATCACAAGATCACAGAGACAGCTTGACTCTGAGGAGTTCTGACACAACCAGGATCTCAGGATCTCAGGACCTCAGGATCTCAGGCTCCAGTCAGATTTAGCAAGGACAGGTAGCAGTAGAGATAACCAGATGATGCGGGGCAAGCGTAAGAAAATAAGCAATACAAACCAAGGTTACTTGGCATCATCAGAACCCAATACTCCCACCATTGCAAGTACTGGACATACCATCACACCGGAAAAGCAAAATTCAGATATAAAATCACTTCTCATGATGATGATACAGGACCTTAAGAAAGACATGAATAGCACCCTCAAAGAAATACAGGAGAACACAGGTAAACAGCTAGAAGCCCTTCAAGAGGAAACACAAAAATCCCTTAAAGAACTACAGGAAAACACAATCAAACAGGTGAAGGAAATCAGCAAAACCATCCAGAATCTAAAAAATGGAAATAGAAACAATAAAGAAATCAGAAAGAGAGACAACCCTGGAGATAGAAAACCTAGGAAAGAAATCAGGAGTTGTAGATGCAAGCATCACCAACAGAATACAAGAGATAGAAGAGAGAATTTCAGGGGCTGAAGATACCATAGAAAACATTGACACAACAGTCAAAGAAAATGCAAAAGGCAAAAACCTCCTAACCCAAAACATCCAGGAAATCCAGGATGCAATGAGAAGACCAAACCTAAGGATAATAGGTATAGAAGAGAGTGAAAACTCCCAATGTAATGGGCCAGTAAATATCTTCAACAAAATTATAGAAGAAAACTTCCCAAACCTAAAGAAAGAGATGTCCATGAACATACAAGAAGTCTATAGAACTCCAAATAGACTGGACCAGAAAAGAAATTCCTCCTGTCACATAATAATCAAATGCTAAATGCACTAAACAAAGAAAGAATTTTAAAAGCAGTAAGGGAAAAAGGTCAAGTAACATATAAAAGCAGGCCTATCAGAATTATATCAGACTTCTCACCAGAGACTATGAAAGCTAGAAGATCCTGGGCAGATGTCATACAGACCCTACAAGAACCCAAATGCCAGCCTAGGCTACTATACCCAGCAAAACTCTCAATTACCTTAGATGAGAAAACAAGATATTCCATGACAAAACAAAATTTACACAATATCTTTCCACAAATCCAGCCCTACAAAGGATAACAGATGGAAAACATCAACATAAGGAGCAAAACTACACCCTAGAAGAAGCAAGAAAGTAATCTTTTAACAAATCCACACAAACTTAATTCCACCTTTTACAACAAAAACAACAGGAAGTAACAATTACTTTTTCTTAATATCTTAATATGAAAACTAATATTGCCAATATATCTTAATCGATTGAAATCCAAAAATATGAGGAATTAGAAATGTATTGACTATCATCCAATGGTCTCTCTAATTTGATAATTGGAGAAATAGGTCCAATATTATACAATCCATATGCACTTTCAGCTTGTTTGTTCATGACAATGTCTTGCTGTGTACAACACAGTGGTCTTGAGATCTTGCTTCTCCTATCTCAGCCTCTCTATTAGTAGTATTGTTTATTTCATGTTTTTAATACTATACTATGGTTTTCAGAACAGCTTACATATTTTAAAGGTATTTATATACCCAAAAGAAATGTAGACAATTAAATTGGGAGGGGGTTTGTAAGAGAACAGCAAAGAGTAAGATTGAATGTTTTGCTTGATGTTTGTAAGTCTTGTATCAAGTTACCACAGTAAGAGCCAAGATTTTAAGCTCTACTAAATATAAAACAAACAAACAAAAACACTTTATATATTTATGCTCATTTAAGAAAATATTAGTAATGATGTATTATTTTGAAATATACAGTTAATATGTTTGGAGTTATTTAAAATTTATATTGAGAAAAACATGTATATTTTCAGTATTGCTGTAGACAAGCATCTACATAAGACTGTTAAATTGATTGTTGTTTTATATCAAACAACTTTTATAATACTCATTTTTATTGTTATAATATTTTAAAAATTTTAAAGAATATGACAAAAAAGATATTGTAGGTATTGAAGTGGAGTCTCTGGGAGGAGCTGGGGTACAATAGGAAAACAAAAATGTGATTTAATTCTATTTACTTAAAATATGTTTTTAAATATTAACAAATTCAGATAAATTGAAATCATGTAACTTTTCTCATTATAATGCAATAAAACTTAAAAAAATCTATTGAAAACTTTTAAGGTTCATGCTTAAAGAACAGAAATGAAGAATGAATGCTACAGAGCTTAAAAGTAGGGTCCCCCAAAATAATCACATCATATGGGATTGAAAAAGACAATTTAGCGGTTAAGATCATGTGCTGCCTTTCCAGACAACCAGAGTTTGGTTGCCAGCACCACTATCAGGCAGCTCACAAACTACTTGTAACTCCATTTCCAGGAAATCCAATTCCCTATTCTGCCATGAGGGGCCCCTTCACTCAGTAGTGCAGAGAGAAGAGGAAGGGAGAGAAAGAGAGAGAGAGAGAGAGAGAGAGAGAGAGAGAGAGAGAGAGAGAGAGAGAGAGAGAGAGAGAGAGAGAGAGAGAGACAGAGACACAGAGAGACACAGAGACACAGAGACACAGAGACACAGAGACACAGAGAGACAGAGTCAGAGAGACAGGCAGAGAGACAGAGGCAGAGATGTACCCCCACATGATTTTAAAATAATAAAACATCAATCTTAAAGATCAGAGCCACATCTCCTGGCATAGCTTGTACACATGACACACCTGCCATCATGCTGAACCTAAATGCCAAGTCTTCCTCAATGGTAGGTTAGTGTTTAGGTAATAATATCACTGGATTAACAGTATATAGAACGTAAATCTATCCTTCAGACATGCATTGTAAAAGAATATGCTCTCCTTTATTTTTAGACATAAAGGACACTGAGGGAGAAGCTCAAAAGTAACACTCTAAAAATTCTGATGCTTCCCCCAGAAAGCAGGACGCACTATGGGTAGGAAGATGAATATAAGAATTCTAGTTTTGCATATAGGAATGAGAAGCAAAGGACCCTTCACCTGAACATAGGACATACAAAAAGAGTTGCAGAGCACAAGTCAAGACAGACGGATGATCAATGATCCAATGACCAGCATTGTTCTTCCATTATTCACACAGGCTCCAATGTGCCTTTATACACTCTTTCAACAAACACTCATTGACCACCCGTAATTTCTGTTCACTGAGAATACAATAGTCTAAGGTCCTCGGATAAGCCCTGCCCTCAAAGAGATAAAGAATTACAGAGAATTATCCTCAGAACTGCTTGCAGTTAAGCACATGTCAAAAGCATCTCATCTGGTCCTGTAGAATGAATAAGCAACATGATCTTAAGACTGAAACACAAAGCTAGAAAACAAAACATTTGCCCTCTTGCCAGCAAGAGTCCCTCTGTGCCCTCCTCTTGCTAGCTCTACACAGAGGGAGCCAGGTTCATTTGTTGAGCTGTGTCTAGTGAAACCTCAAGCATGACCATGTCTCTCTTGTCCTGGGTCAAGCTGGTTTCACCTCAATTTTAAGAGAAGACTCAGGTGCAGCCCCAGAATAAATTCTGCAGCAAGCTATAGGCAACTCTTTTCCATTTCTTTTCTATATTTTCTGCATCTCTTTATATATGATGGGTGCTTGGGGTACATGCATCAAATCTGGAATCTTCACCCTACTAACTTGTACCTACGTCTGTGAGAGTCTCACATCTATCAAAAACACTCAGAAGTAAGAAAAAATAAAAATATCTTAGAATACTTCTACAATTAAAGTTTCAAAGAGGTGGCTATGGCCCCTAGAAGCATAGTCCTGTAAACAAGTAATACAGCATTTTCCAAGTTCAGGCCCTGTTCTAGTCTGCTTTCTGTTACTGGGATAAAACACTGGCCCAATCCAACTTGGAGGAAAGAGGGTTTAACTCAGTCTACAGATTATACACCATCCCTGAGGAAAGTCAGAGCAGGAGGTCTAAGCAAGAACTGAAGTGATAGATGGATTCTACCACCTCTGAGGCTCAGGGTCAGCCAATCTTCTTATGCAGCCCAAGCCCATCTCCTAAGGAATGGCATCACTGAAACTATGCTGGGTCCTCCCACATCAATTATCAATAAAAAATAATGCCCCCAAAGACACACTCACAGTCTAATCTGATAAAAACAATCGGAGGGTCCCTCCTAACAGATAAGGTGAACCATCATAGGGTTCTAGAAGGTCTGTACTAGATTTCTTCCATGCATGCCTCAAATATACTCTCAGTCTTTGTTTGCCCTCGCTGTTCCAGTCAAGATCCGTTTGCGTGAAGTCTGTCAGTGAGCACACTTGATCTCTGGTTAATCACCAACAGAAGAGCATTAGGAAAATTTGATCAAGATAGTCATTCTCTGCCCTTTCTTTCTGCCTGATTTGACACCTTTTCATAATCCTTACCAATAACCACTCTCTGGGTTCTGAAAATCTGTCAATGCCCCTTCCAGGTTTAAGAGTCAGGAGAACTCACCAGAGCTAGACAGTAAACTCTAAGATTATCTGTCAGTTTCTCTAGATCACAATTTATCTGCTTCCACACTGCTGAAGGGTTGGGCAGATAATGCTTTTAGGAAGCTGTCCAGTGTCACACTGGACACTTGGTAGCATTCTGGATCTCTCCCCACTAGATGCCCACCATTCCTCACCCCTAAATGTGAGAAACAAAACTGTCACCAAACATTTCCAAATGTCCTGTGGAGGCCAGACTCACTTTGTCATGCAGGTGAGAAAGACTGTTCCAAAACTTACGTGCTTTTATAAATGCACAGCACCCTCTCGACACAACGTATATAGAGGATGTTTAGAAAGATCACCCGGGCCAGGCAGTGGTGGTGCATGCCTCTAATCCCAGCACTTGGGAGGCAGAGGCAGACAGATTTCTGAGTTCGATGCCAGCCTGGTCTACAGAGTGAGTTCCAGAACAGCAAGGGATACACAGAGAAACCCTGTCTCAAAAAAACAAAAAAAAAAAAAAAAAAAAAAAAAAAAAAAAAAGGAAGGAAAAAGAAAGAGAGAGAGAGAGAGAAAGAAAGAATGGAAGGAAGGAAGGAAGGAAGGAAGAAAGAAAGAAAGAAAGAAAGAAAGAAAGGTAGGTAGATTACCCAGATTCTTTATGCTCTGACTTCAAATTTAAGGTTGGGCTTCGTGGGAACTGAAATGGTGCCCCAATCAGTCCACATTATACATCCCTATATTGCTCAATGCATATACAGTTAAGTATTTGTCTAGTGAATTCATCAATAAAGTATCTTCTGATTATAATGTAACTTTCAAATAACAAAACCCTGTTGAGAAAAAGACCTGGTGACAGGAGGATCAAGACCATGAAGTGTACAACTTCTTCATGTGTATTGCTAAGCTAGAATTATAGGGCATCTGTCTTATATACCTTCTCTTTATATTAATTACCTGATTTTTTTTAAATCACTCCTTCATCAAAAAGTAGTCAGTGGGCTAGAAAGGGAGACAGTCCAGTTCAAGCACAGGGAACTGAACTGGAGTTCAGAGTAATGTCATCTAGGTTCTCTGAAAACATTTAAAATAAATTAAATCAACTTTATTAAAGATGGGCTCCTCTAACCATGCTTTTTGATTACTATTATAAAAGCACATGTATCTCTTATCTAATTCTTATCTAATTTGCTCCCAAAACAAAGCAAATAAGATAGAATGTACCTTATGTACCTTATTGTCTCATAATTTATGGGGGCCAAGAATCTGGGAAGACCCTCCACTTTGTAGTCTCTGACAAACTGTTTCCATTTCATCAATACTACTACTACTCCAGTTAGCTGCTACTCCAGGATAGCTGTAATCCAACCCTTGCCATATAAATACTTTATGATTGCGCATCTCCTACACACACACACACACACACACACACACACACACACACACACACACACAAACACACAAATCTAGGATCAGCCCTGCCTTGAATAGGAAGCACATATCTCTCTGCATCCTCTATACCATAAGAACTAGATTCTACCATTTCCTTCCAGGGCCTTGCATGCTTCCTACAAACCCAACTCCATAAACTATCTTTTTATACATGACTACTGTGTCTCTCAATTTTTGTCTCATTGTTAACATCAGTGTCTTGTGTGGTCAAGTAGAAACAAACCAACATGGATTCAAGTCCTATCAAATCTTTAACAGTTTTGGATGGAATAGTCACATAGTGTAACTCTTAGCACAACAGTTCCATGAAGCACAGTGAACAATTAGAAAGGCTTTTGAGGAGGCCAGTAGAGATGAGCATCCTGGCTCACTACTCCCTCACCCCAGGCTGGAGAGTATTTTAACCCCTAGAATCTCATTGCCATCTTTCTCTTGATGTGCCCTTGTTGTTTCTCCTTTTGGGAGCCAAATTATAGCTTCATAAAACAGCAGGAGTGCCAAGGAAATTGCTTAAATACAGTAACTATTAAAACCTCAAACTGCTGTGCTAATTAAATTGTCTTATTGCTACAAGTTCCATAATACAAGGCAAGTAAAAATGCCAGTCTCCTTCCTTGGCAAGAGGAAGCAAATGCTTCTAGGGATTCTCACAGTCAACTACAAGGTCTCCCTCAGCCTCTGGAAAGGAGGATGCTCCTTCTCCAGGGAGGCTTCCTCATTCAGTTGGTTAGGGTTACCTGGAACTGGTAGACTACCACAGACACCAAACAGAGGCCACTGAGCTAGCACTGACTTCTGACTACAGCCAAGGCTTCAATTTACAAGTCCAAAGAACTGTGGGCCATTGGTTGATAATGTTTGGCCACTAAGCATCTATCACATACCACATCAAATCCCCATGTGAGAGGAAATGACAATGGGACTCGGTCCTGTGTATTCCTTCTTGAAAGAAGCAAGACAAATGGAAACCACACCAAATGTGACTTTATAAACTAGGAAGATAGGTAACACCAGTTCTGTGGCCAAATTGCCTAACTCGCCCATGTCAACCACTTGATAGCTGTGTGTCTGTGAATGAGTTGCTTAGTCTCTCTGTACCTCAAGGTCCTGGAGCATAAGATAAGGCTTATTTATACTAATGGTAATAAGTACTTGAGATAGTTGGGTGAGGGTTAAGTGAGCTAAAGGACAAGAGTTGCTTAACACAATCCTAGCATACATCTCTCAATAAAAAAATGTTGGGCATATTGCTACAACTATTACTTCTAAACAGTGTGAAGAAATACTGAACAGGGAATTGGAATTCTAGTCTTGAATCTACCTCTAATCTGAGAGCATGTTCCCTTTATATATTCAAATGGATTCATTTGTCAACCAGGAGAGAAGGAGGGAGCATCCAAGCATCTCTAAAGACACTTCAAACACTAAAATATCATGAACCATTCTAGTTGTATTCAGTTCTGTGTGATTTATTCATGGAGTGTGGCACAGAGCAAATCATGATGGGAAGAGATCTTAATTTGTGTTTTGATTGAGCACCTAACAGGTACCAGTCATTGCACTCATCACCTTTTCCCAGGGTCAATAAATGAAAAATAATGACTAAAATCAAAGACTATTGAGAGATTTTCTAATTCTGTGGCCCTGACCTTCGAAAATTCTGGATTCAGAGGCACACAAAGTGCAGCAAGACCAACCAGAATTGGGTAGCAAATCTTATTGAGATGGTGAAAGAGGGACCTCCTAAAAAGGCTATTTACAAAGAAGACACTGTCTCAACAAACAAAAAAAGGGGTCCCCGGAGTTTGGGAGTTGTTTTTTGTTTGTTTGTTTTTGGTAACCGATGAGTTTTATAGGTATTACTCAATAGGAATATAGATAAGGAGGTACTTATATGGGGCAGAAATGACCCAAAGGCAGCTGCACCACCACAGCCTGTCCCAGTACTGTGGCAGCCCACAAATCTTGAAACCTGGAGCATACTACACAGCCTGCAGACAGCTCAACCACCTGTAGAGTACCCCTTCCAAGTGACTTAGTTGTTTAAAACCCCTTGCAGACCAGGCAGTCCCAGCATGCCTTTAATCCCAGCAGTTGGGAGGCAGAGGCAGGCAGATTTCTGAGTTCGAGGCCAGCCTGGTCTACAGCTACAGAGTGAGTTCCAAGACAGCCAGGGCTATACAGAGAAACCCAGTCTCAAAACAAAAACAAAAACACAAACACAAAAACAAAAACAAAAACAAAACCCTCTTGCAGGCAGCTCACCTGGGTTCTGCTTCTTCTAGATAGCATGTGTGGTCTCAGAGTCTTCTTTGAAGCCTGTGTGTTTATCCTTGGGAAGGAAGAGCCTGTGGAATCTGGTCAATTTCAGGGACTTCCTGAAGCTATTTTGAGTAGTTTATCTTCTGACTGTAGTGTGGAATGCTTTAATCGCAGAGAAAACTGCCACATAACACTTCTCCCCTTCCTCCAGCTCTTACGGTGTTCTAGCTCCTTTTCTACAATGATCCCTGAGCTTAGAAGAAATTGACTATAGATGTCCACCATCATGCCACCAGCAATGGCCACTTGTTCTCAGGAGCATCACTGGGGATGATTTGAAGCTTTACAACAATGATCTATGATGAGCACATATTTGGGGGACAGTTTGATGGACACGTCAATCTAATAAAATGACTGTTTCCCCATTGGGACCTGTGACTTCTCCAGCAACAAGTTTTTTGTCCTGTCTTACTGTAGCAGACTTGAACTCTTTCTTGTGGATTGGGCTTTAAATACAATCAGAAGGCTGTTGGTTTTACCCATGATAGCCAAGCCACTATTGCACAAGCAGTCAAATCCTGACTGCCATTTCCATATTCTAGCATTCAGTCAAAGGATGCAGTGTCTTCAACAACACAATCTTACCATCTAATCTTGGCATGCAATCAAGAATAGGATCAATAGCCTTTATGGCTTGTGGTAATTGGGGGCTTTTCTAGACAACAAATCACAGGGGACTAGCCCACCACTGGGACTCAAGTGTTCATTTATTAGCATTATGGACTCTGGAATCTCCTTTTTCACTCATGTAGTATGCCTTTTTTCTTTTCAATTAACTCAGCCCCAGTATAAGATAGTTAGAAGTATCATTATATGTAGTTGTCCCTCCAATGGCTTTTCAAACATGCAAAACGCTCAGAGGTTAGCATTATGTCATCCATATAACAAAACCTTTTTCAAAGGATGGGTGGGACAAGGCAATATCCTGAATCACTATCCTAGAGCCATTAGTGGGGTCACAGAAGGTAACCTTGGTGAAGCACTCTGAAAATCCATTGTCATCTGTCCAAGTGTCAGGTGACCCCCGAAGTTCACAACTAAGATGATACTAAAGGTGAAGATAAGCAAGGTCAAGTACAGCATGGAAAGGATCCACCCATTTTTATCAATTGCTTCCTCTTCAGACCAGGTTTGGATACATAGCATGGATGGGAAGTGTTAACTTAATTAGCTCCCCGTAGTCCTTAGTCAGTCTCTCTGAGTCATTCCGTTTCTATATCCTTCCACAGAGCATTCCTATATTTCTCCACACCTAATGAACTCAGTGGACATAACTAAGTTTAATCATACTTACCCGTAGCCAAGGGACAATGTGGCCTTGTTCTCCCCTGTGGTACCTGCTGAGTTAGAGTAGTCCTGGGTTGGTGCTGTGGATGCAGCTATAGTAACCTTTCCATCCTCCATAAGTGGCTGACCTAGGAACTCCTAGCTGGGACACTGAGTTTTAAAATGTACCCAAGATATTTCTTTCTTTTTCTTTCCTTTTTTTCTTTTACTTCTTTTTCACTTTATATCCCGATCACTCACACACACACACACACACACACACACACACACACACACACACACTCCTCTCCTCCCATTCCCACCTTTACAAACCTCTCCTTTCGTTACCTGCTCCCTTTCTTCTTAGAGCAAGGGAGCCCGGCTTTGCTACCATCCCAGCCCTTGCAGCATCCCCTCCCAGCAGGACTAGGAACATCCTCTCCCACTGAGACCCAATCAAGCAGTCTGGGTAGGGAGAAGGGGATCCAATGGCAGGGAACAGAGGCAGAGACTGTCCTCACTCCACTTGGTAGGGGAACCACATGAAGACCAAGCTACACATTTGCTACAAATGTGTAAGGACATGGAGGGAGCCAGAACACTAGGTACACATGTAGCAGAGGATGGCCTTATCTGACATCAATGGGAGGAGAGGGAGGCTTGATGGCCCAGGGTAGGGGGATGCTAGAGGGCTGAGACAGAAGTCGTTGAGTGAGTGGAGGAGCATCCTCATAAAGGCAAAGAAGAGGAAGGAGAGGGGGAAGGGATAGGGAATTGTGGAGGAGTAACCAGGAAGGGGGATATCATTTGAAATGTAAATGAATCAAATGATTAATTTTTAAAAAGATGACTCACTATACTACAAGGACACTTGCAGTTTTATTTGTAATAGCACCATGCAGGTCCTGGGGAATTGAACTCAGTTTTCTTTGTGATATGTGCCTTTACCTACTAAGTTATCTCACCAGCCTCAAGAATTTTGTTTCCTTTCTAGCATTGTGAGATCAACATATCAGGAGGTGGTAGCCACTGAAAAGATAGTTCATTGTTCACAATTCTTAAGTGTGGGGGGTGGGGGCGGCCACCACACCAGACATGAGCATCTTGGAAACACACAGTCAGAAAGTAAGAAGAGGGAAGGGGAGGAAAATGTGGGCCTCAACTTTGTTTTTCTCAAGCAAGAGTAGGTAAAGCAGGATAAACTGCAGGGCAGATTGGTGGCTGGGATTTTAGAATCCTCTAGAATGTAAGAACAAGGTGAATCCCCATACCTTGCATGAGTGTGGATCAGGGGACTGCATCCCTGATCAGGACCCACTAATCAAGGAGATAACCAGGAGTGTGGCATAGGTATACTGCCCTTACATACTAAAGGTGTGCTTCATGACAAGGACTCCTGCCTGGCTTAGCTAACTCGGGGAGAAAGCCTCTCTCTCTGGGTTCACCAGGCTCTGAAACACCATGACCCTAAGATACTAAGATATGATAAGTAAAAAAAAAATCAGTATTAGTATATACTCCTAGATCTGAAAGGACACCAAAGTGACTGCTATAAGCTCAAAACAGAGTCACAGGAAGAGGACCACCCAAAACGCAGGTGAGTATTTAGAGCTGCTACTCAGCCAGTGTCAGCCCAGCATCAAAGGAGTGAGTATGTAACATACACGCCCCAGCTGTCACAGTCCTTTCCCCAAAGTCTTCTCAGGGTTCCCCCATTGACAGAACCCCAATGTAGCCAAAAGATTAGGGAGACTCTGGCTGTGGTCCATGCAGAAAACACACTAGAGATGTGAGGCATAAAAAGGAATAAAAAGAAGATATAGTCAAACACAGAAGATTATACCTAGCTTAATACTGCAGCTGTACCAGGTGCATCTGCAATGGCTGGCTCAGGGAGAACAGAAGCACTAGGCTGCAGGTGGCACAGCCAAAGATGTTGAAGGAGTTTATTTCTCCACTCAATCCCTTCGCTTCCTCCTTCATTTCAACACAAATGCAGGACAGCATGGCAAGATACAGGCATCACTGCTTTTATTGCCTTCCTACAGAAACCTTCCATGAGCACATCCTTCAGGCCTCCAGGATATTTAAAAGCTATTGTGTTCCAAGAATTGCTGACCTCATCTCTGTTGCCAGGAAACCTGCTGAAGATTGGAGGACTTATGAGCATCTATGAGCACTCATGTCACTGCTGTCCCCAGCAGTGACCTGGGAAGAAAGAAAGGTTGCATGTGCTGGTACTCCATGGTCAGAACCAAGTAGACAGCACTGACCTCAACCAGGTGCTGGAGGCAGCTCTGCTTGTCTGCAGGACAGACTCACAGCACGGGGTGAGACAGTATGGACAATGTGCTTAATAATCTTCCCAGAAGCCTAGGCTGTGCTCAACTCAACACACACACACACAGACACACACACACACACACACACACAGAGAGAGAGAGAGAGAGAGAGAGAGAGAGAGAGAGAGAGAGAGAGAGAGAATTCACAATGGACCAAGAGGAGACCACATCAGCCAACAATGCAGAACATAAACTTAATCCTAGAACAAAGCATAGACTGTGCAGGGATTATGGGAGCAGGCAGCAGGGGCTGACCAGTCAGGCTCATAGTGTAAAATATTTTTCTTGGAGGATAGCAGGAAAATAATCATACTTTTTGTATATAAAACACAGACATACATATGTGTATAATTATGATTTCCATAGGAAAAGGGACATTTAAGGGAGACATAAGAGCCTATTAATGGTACAATAATAAAAAGAAAGGCTGAAGAAAACTGTGCATAGTGGCCTCAAGTCAGCAAGTCAGACTGATCTCTAGCACCTGTTCTGTACTTGTTCTCTCTCTCTCTCTCTGTGTGTGTGTGTGTGTGTGTGTGTGTGTGTGTGTATGTAAGTATCTGTGTATCTATATGTGTCTCTGAGCATGCACGTGCTCAGATGTGTGAGCACTTAAAGCTCAGAGGACAACCTCAGCTATTGTTTCTCAAACATCTTCTGCCTTTGTATTTTGAGGTATTTGTCTTGGGACCATGAGGAGGCTGGAATAGCTGACCAACAATTCCTGGCTATAGTGATCCTACTGCCTCCACCTCCCTAGCATTGGGATTATAAACACTTTCTACCATGCCGAGCTTTTGAAATATGTGTTCTGGGAATCAGTCTGAGGTCCTTGGGCTTTTAAAAGCAGCACTTTTCAGAATGAACTGTTACTCCAGCCCTGGACTTCAATCATTATTCTGCCTTTCTGTGCCTTAATTTTGTCATCTGCAAAAAAGAAATTAATAGCTGTACAATCTCCTAGATATTCAGTTAAACTAAGAGGCCTTAAAATACCAAAATTATCTTAATAAAGGAGCCAAATAAATGTTATTATTGTTGTTGCTATTATTATTATTATTATTACTATTATTATTATTATTATTCCATTTAAGACATAATCCCACCTATGAATACAGCCCTGGTCCATAAGAGGCCTTTACAGGGATTGTTAGCATCATCTAGGATAAAGGACAAGAGTTTTGAGCTTTGCAGTCTAGGGTATGGACCCTGGATTTGCTACCTGGCAATAAACTATACACCCAGCCTTAGGAGCTCTTCTATAAAGTGGGCAGGAATGATGCTTACAATACTTACAGAGTTTCTACTGTGGATGAAGCAGGAGGTTCTAGAAGAGAACAGTGAAAGAAACTGCTTTCATCAATAAACACGTAATTGAATACAGGTCACATGATGTGGCATGCAAGCTGATGCCCCCGGGACTCTATAACAGTGAGGAGGTGTGGCATCAGTGTGGCTGGGAAGGACTCTTTGATGAAGTAGCATTTGAGTTTAGGCACAAATAGAGTGAAGGCAGCAGTGACCTGTGGAAATGGTGTTCTTTGAAAATATGTAAAAAACAGCCCCAGGCAAGGGCATGCTCGGGGTTCAGCTATATAAGCAAAGGTATTCTGGGATTTTAAGTCAGAAAACAAGCCAAAGGTGACCATTTGTTCCCAAGCGTAACAACAATTAAAAGGGAGCCCCTGAAATCTGATTAACACCACGGCCACTGCAGAAAATGGTCATGAGGGTAGGAAGGCAGCCAATGGAACAGTGTGCTGGCGCTGACATTAGTAATGCACCGACAGTGCAAATAGTGTACAATCTGACCTTCATAAAAGCCTGTCTGCAGACCGGCAAACAATAGGATGGTTTCCATCTACATCTCATTTAAAAACAAACTTTTTGGAGATTGTTGGGGGTCCAAGAGTCACCCACAAATTACACTAATACCAATCTCAGTCACAGAGACAGTTTATTGAATGCACACCCTAAAACTGATCAATCAGGGCCATAGCTCAGAATTCAAGGGCTTAGCCACAGACCTGAACAGTTCCCTGGGCTAGCTTATAAAGGAAAAAACAAAAAGAAAACACAAAATCCACAGTGAGCTAATACACAGGTGCAAGAAGCACAATGCAGTGGTCAGCTTTGATGCAAGGTATTTTGGCTAGCTAGACAGAACAGTACTAACTGACCTTTATTCTGATTGGTCCTAAGTGGAGCTTATGGTTGGCGAATTTCTTAAGATTATCAAGCTTCAGAACATACAGAACATGACAGGGTATGTGGCAGCATGACCCTCCTCTGAGTCAAGTTATTTTTCTGCATCAATGACTGGCAGGCACATTACAGCAACAATATGAAATAGCTGGCAAGCATGGACAAAAATGGCTATATCTATGGTAGTGGGGAACAGACTTCAACAGAGATTTTATGTTTTTAAATCCTGTGCATCCATATACTTGTACACACACACACACACAAACACACACACTCACCAGCACACATGCTCTCATGGATGGTTATGCATGCATGAGTTCAGATACCTTCAGAAACCAGAAGAGATCATCAGACCCCTTGGATAGAGAGTTATAGGTGGTTGTGAACTGTCCTGCAACAAGGTAGGAAAACCAACTCAGGTTCTGAAAGAATAGTATCCACTCTTACCCTCTAAGCCATCTTCAGCCCCCAGTTTTTAAATTTTATTTTATTTACTTCTGTTAAATTCTTGGTGTTCATATTGGAGCTGAATTCTAGGCCCCAATAAAGCATAGTTCCACTTAATGTAATACCTTGAAAGTAGTATTTTCAATATTAGGTACCTTCATAAAAAACTTGGAGATATCTCATACTACCAACTTAACAATGTATCTGAAGGTTCTAAAGCAAACAGAAACAAACACACCCAAAAGGGGTACATGGCAAGAAGTAATTAAACTATGGGCTGAAAGCAATAAATTATAAACAAAAAGAACAACACAAAGAATCAATGAAGCCAAGAGTTGGTTCTTTGAGAAAATCAACTAACTAAAAGGCAGTGAGACAATATCAAATTACCAAAATAGGAAATGAAATGGGGACATCATAACAGATTCCAAGGAAAATCAAAGAATCATTAGGTCTTACTTCAAAAGCCTATACCCCACAAAATTGGAAAATCTAAACAAAATGGACCTTTTTTTTTTTGATAGATACCATTTACTAAAGTTAAATCAAGATCAGGTAAACTATCTAAGTAGTCCTATAACCCCTAAGGAAATAGAAGCAGTCATTAAAAGTCTCCCAACCAAAGAAAAGCCCAGGATCAGATTTTTTTTTGCTCAGAATTCTACCAAACCTTCAAAGAAGAGCTAATACCAATACTCCTCAAACTATTCCATAAATAGAAACAGAAGGAACACTGCCACACTCATTCTATAAGGCCACAGTCAGCCTGATACCTGAGCCACAAAAAGACTTAAAAAAGAAAGAGAACTTAAAATCAATTTTCTTTATGAACATTGATTCAAAGCTACTCAATAAAATACAAACTGAATCCAATAACACATCAAAAACATCATCCACCATGAAAAAGTGGGCTTCACCTCAGAGATGCAGGGATGGTTCAGTTTATAAAAAACCATCAACATAAATCATATAAACAAACTGAAAGAAAAAAAACACAAGATAATCTCATTAGATGCTGAAAAATTCTTTGGCAAAATTTAACACTCCATGATAAAAGTGTTAGAAAGATCAGGGATACAAGATGCATACATGAACACAAAAAGGTAATAAATAGCAAGCCAATAGCCAACATCAAATTAAATTGAGAGAAACTTAAAGCAATTCCACTAAAAATAGGGACAAGACAATGCTGCCCACTCTCTGAATACTTACTCAATATAAACTTTGAAGTTCTAGCTAAAACAATAAGAAAACTAAAAGAGATCAAGGAGGTACAAATTGGAAAGGGAGAAGTCAAAATATCACTATTTGCAGATGATATAATAGTATACATAAGTGACCCCAAAAATTCTGTCAGAGAAATCCTACAGCTGATAAACAACATCAGCAAAGTGGGTGGATAAAAATTAAACTAAAAAAAAAAAAACCCACAAAACTCAGTAGCCCTAACTCATACAGATGGTAAACAAGCTGAGAAAGAAACTAGGGAAACATTACCCTTTACAATAGCCACAAATAGTATAAAATATCTTGGTGTAACTCTTACCAAGCAAGTGTATAGCAAGAATTTCAAATCTCTGAAATGAAAGAAAACATTTAAAAAATATCAAAAGATGGAAAGATCTCCCATGCACATGGATCTGTAGGAATAACATAGTGAAAATGGCCATCTTACCAAAAGCAAATGTACAGATTCAATGCAATTCCTATCAATTCCACCACAATTCTTTACAGACTTTCAAAGAGGAATTCTCAATTTCATATGAAAAAGCAAAAAGGTAAGGATAGCTAAAACAATCCCGGATGATAAAAGAACTTCTGAAGGTATCCCCGTCCCTTGATTTCAAGCTGTACTACAGAACAATGGGAACAAAAATCACATGGTATTGGCATAAAAACAGACAGGTTGATCAATGGAATTGAGTCAATAACGCAGAATTAAACCTACACACCTATGGACACTTGATCCTTGACAAAGAAGCAGAAACTATACAATGGAAAAAAAAATCTTCAACACATGGTGCTGTTCTAACTGGATGTCTGCATATAGAAGAATACAAATATATTCATATGTATACACATACACACGCAACCACACACACACACACACACACACATATATATATATATGTATATAATATCACCTTACACAAAACTCAAATAGAAGTGAATCAAAGACCTCAACATAAAACTATATACACTAAATCTGATAAAAAAAAAAAAGTGGGGAATAGCCTTAACTGCATTGGCACAGGAGACAAATTCCTGAACAGAACACAAACAGCCTAGGCACTAAGATCAACAATTAATAAATGGGACCTCATGAAACTTAAAAGCTTCTGTAAGGCAAAGGATACCATCAAAAATACAAAACAGAAGCCTATAGAATGGAGAAAGATATTCACAAACCCTACATTCAGCAAAGGGCTGATATCCAAAATATATAATGAACTCAAGAATTAGATAGCAACAAACCCAACAACCCAATTTTAAAAATAGGGTATATGACTAAACAGAATTCTCAACAGAGGAATCTTTAATGGCCAAGAAACCCAACATGTAATAAGGACACATGCTCCATTATGTTCATAGCAGCCTTATTTGTAACAGCCAGAAGCTGGAAAGAACCCAGATGTCCCTCAACAGAGGAATGGATACAGAAAATGTGGTACATTTACACAATGAATTACTACTCAGCTATTAAAAACAATGAATTCATGAAATTTTTTAGGCAAATGGATGGAACTAGAAAATATTATCCTGAGTGAGGTAACCCAATCACAAAAGAACACACATGGTATTTACTCACTGATAAGTGGATATTAGTCCAGAAGATCAGAATACCCAAGATACAATTCACAGACCATATGAAGCTCAAGAAGGAAGACCAAAGTGTGAATACTTCAGTCCTTCTTAAAAGTGGGAACAAAATACCCATGGGAGGAGTTACAGAGACAAAGTGTGGAGCAGAGACTGAAGGAAAGGCCATCCAGAGACTGCCCCACCTGGGGATCCATCCCATATATAGTCACCAAACCTGGACACTATTGTGGATTCCAAAGTGCTTGCTGAAAGGAGCTGTCTCCTAAGGGGCTCTACCAGTGCCTGACAAATACAGAGGTGGATGCTCTCAGCTAACCATTCGACTGAGCACAGGGTCCCTAATGGAGAAGCTAGAGAAAGGACCCAAGGAGCTGAAGGGGTTTGCAGCCCCATAGGAGGAACAACAATATGAACCAACCAGTACCTCAGAGCTCCCAGGGACTAAACCACCAACCAAAGAGTACACATGGTGGGACTCATGGCTCCAGCTGCATATGAAGCATGGGGAGGATGTTGGGAAAGAGAACAAGGAGAGAGAACTGGATAGGGGTAGGAAGGATATCTCTGGGACAAGCCAAAAATCTAAGACAATGGAAACTCCCAGGAATCTATGAGGATGGCCCTAACTAAGACTCCTACAAATAGGAGATATGGAACATAAAATGGTCACCTCCTGTAGCCAGACAAGACTTTCAATGGAGGGATAGGAATTCCACCTAAGCTACAAAATCTTCAACCCACATTTTTTTTCTTCCTACAAGAGGTGTAGCAATATAGAGGGGGCAGGAAATGAGGGAATGCCCAACCAATGACTGGTCCAACTTGAGTCCCATGCCACGAGAAAGAGTCCACCCTTGACACTATTAATAATATTCTACTATATTTGCCGACAGGAAGCTAGCATAACAGTCATCTGAGTGACTTCGCCCAGTAGCTGATGAAGGATGGAGAGACCCAAAACCAAACATTGAGCAGAGCTCTGAGAATCTTGTGGTAGAGGAGGAGGAAGGAATGAGCCACACATTTCAAGGACACCATAAGAAAACCTACAGAATCAACTAACCTGGGCCTGTGGGGTTTCACAGAGACTGAAACACCAGAGAACATGCATGGGACTAGCCTTGTCCCCCTACACATATGTAACAGATGTGCAGCTTGGTCCTCATGTGGGACCTCTAACAGCAAAAGCAGGGCCTGTCTCTGACTCTGCTGCCTGCCTTTAGATTCCTTTCCCCTAACTGAACAACCTGGTCTAGCCTCAATAAAAGATGCTCCCAGTCCTACTACAACTTGATATGCCAAGGCAGGTTGAAATCTGTGGGAGGTCTCCCTTCTCTGAGGCGGAAGAAAGGGGAATATTGGGGGAAAGTAAAGGGAATGAATGGGAGGAGAGGAGGGAGGGGAAGGATCAGGATGTAATGTTAGTTAATTAATTTTCAAAATTATATTAAAATTATAAATAAATAAATAAATTTTTTAAAAGGATTGAGGGAAAACACTGAAATATTAACATCATCAAATTTTCAATTTTTTTATTTTTTCAGGAAAGGCTTTTCTTAACTTGCATTAGCTTCTGACACCCTAGAGGTCTATGCCATGTTAAAAAAAAAAAAAAGTCCCACATCCTGAAATGACATTAAATTAAAAAAAAAAAAGTCCCATCCCCTGAAATGACATTAAATTTTTAAAAAGTCCCATGTCCTAAAATAATATTAAATTAAAAGGGATCCGGTGAGTCAAGAAAATATTAAAAGAGTAAGATGTTTCCATACCCCAAGGCCCAGAATACACAGCAAGATACATCTGTTGAAACAATAAATGGACAAATGAATAAATACTTGTGTAATCCCGGAAGAAGCCACCCAGTAGTGTCAAGAAGCCTAGAGCATGGGTGTTGATTTGCTGTGTAAGGCCATTCATCTGTAACTGGTAGTATCAAGTCAAGGCTGCCCTTTCCTGGAGCATAGGGAATCAAAGTTGCAGCTGCAGGTATAAGACCAACACTTGACTATACATCTTAAAATTAATTTTGCACAACGTAAACATTATGTGGGGAAAACCACTTACTTGGTTACTTGAGACATACACAAATGAAACTCTATTTTCTGGATGCTTATGGGACAGGGAATGCACCACAGCTTGAGAGTACTTCCTTAGCATTCGTGAAGCTCTGGGTTCAACACCCCAGCACTGCATAAAACCCAGGGCTTGCTGCAATCCCAGCAAGTGAGAAGCAGTGACAAAAAGGGTCAGAAGTTGAAGGTCACTCTCAACTACACCTTGAGTTCTAGGCCAGACAGGGATCCATAAGATAGACCCCGTCTCAAAATAAAAGTATAAAAATAAAGGAAGGCTTGTGTTATTCTCATCAAGTGTGTGCAGTTAAATCCCCGCACACACTTAAGTCCCTTCCCTTAGACATAGAAAAGTCAGTGACTTCCGCTTAACTGAAAACTGCTTTTGGAATGTGATGGTCTACTAAAACAAGATTCCCTTTTCATCCTGGCCATACCATGCTCATGGGGAGTCAATTCCCTATACATTAACCTGAACTGCATCAGAAAACCCAGTGATGTGGCCCTAGAGCATGCTTATTACTCTTAATAATGTGGTTAACTCTGCTATCTACTCCTGCCACTGAGGAAGAGGCAGGCAGGATGAGAGAGAGCCTCTTACACATAAGGGCTAGGCAGGGCTGCAAATGGTCTCTGAATACACCTGTCTCTGAGAAACAAATCTTATCCAATTCCTTCATCTGGAACTAGATTAATTAGCAGGGATTAGGTAACTGAAGAGTTCCCAGATGGACACCAGGGTCCTTACAATTTACACCCTACCTTGGGCCCTTGTCTCTGCCCTCCTTTGTCACTGAAGCTAGGAACAGAAAGCCTCCATTCAATGGGAAATGAAAAAAGTCCCACTTTCGTTGTATATCACTTTCATCTTTCATCTTCATTATCACCACCAAAAGTACAGAAATCATTATCTTTACGATGATGAACGTCCAATTAGCATTTCCCATATAAATTTCATATTACAAAGGAGGTTGTAATGGGTAATGTGAATGTTAATAGCCTTTTTTTCTGAGCTGAAAAATAGAGGTGCTTAACAAAAAGAAATTAAATCTGAGCCATTTTCAAATGAGTGAAGAACTTTAATTACTTGATGGGAAAAGAGGAGAGACAAACAAAAAAATTTAATGGTCATATTCTTAAATAGTTTCCCTTTCTACCATGCTGCTCAAGCTCTCCAGACAGCTAAATGTTTGTCTTATTGTGTTCAATGGGCTTTAAACTGCTATGAATATTGTTAAATGTCATTTTTCCATTACCAGTGCTATTTGGTAAGAGAGAAATATATTCCAAATAAGCATTCAGTTTGCCCTATGACATTATAATTGCTCCCCATCCTCATAGTTCTTCACACACACACACACACACACACACACACAGAGAGAGAGAGAGAGAGAGAGAGAGAGAGAGAGAGAGAGAGAGAGAGAGAGATCTTATAGGTGATGTCTTCTGCTCCCTTGATTAACAGCATAAAATTCTGTGATTTACTAAAGCCAAATCCTGGAATTGCCTAATTGGATAAAGCTAGCACAGATGCTTAGGCAACTTGAAAGTCATTGGACACTTGTGTTCTGAATTCTATGGCTCTAGACTCTACATATTTTGTGTCCTTTACATATACATGACATGAGGCTAGTCATACTGGCCAGTGACTGCCTCCTGGGGAAATTAACTCTCCACTGTACTGTACTGTACTCCAGTACTGTCAGTACATGCTTGGACTCTGTTATGTGGCAGAGAAGCTTCAGCTTTGTACTGAAAAGACAGACTTTATATATGCTGTAGAGGACAGCAAGCCAGGTTGTAATTGTATTAGAATAATTACAGGAAAAATAATAAATGCCCAACAAAGAGGCATGACCTCAATTGTGACTTTTGAACATGTAAGAAAATGAGTTAGTAATTTAGTAATTCAATAAATACACCTTGATCACCTGGACATATACCAAACAGAGATCTAGACATTTAAAATTATCAGAAAAGAAAATAAACCTTAAAAAAAAATGAGGAGATGATAAATGATGAACAGGTTAAACCAGGCCACAGTTGCTTCCTAACAACACCAAACTCCAGTAAGATACTGGGAACTGATAGTCAGAGAGTTCTTTGGCTGCAACTTGTGCAGCAATTTCATCTGAATTGAAACATTTCCTCTTCCATGTGGGAAGAGAGGTGCTGAGCACCAACAACTGCTGGGAGACACCCACCAAAAGAGCTGTGGAGACACCCATCGCTTCCCTCAACCCTGGAGCAGACTCCAGGTGATGCCTGTGCTGCCAAGATGCAGCTTTTCTACTTTCAGCCCATGCCAGGGTAAACTTTTGGGTGATACAGCTGGCTTTGAGTCATCCATGCTTCTGTCAGTACCCTCTTCACCCACATTCCAAGAAGTAGTATACATAAAGTTATCGATTCACCAAGACCAACTTTGGTGAAATTGTATCTTAGGTCTGATAATGAAGTCACCTCAAGCTTCCATTTGGTTCTGTTCTAAAATCTATCAATGGGAATTAGAGAAAGGGAAAATAGTTCTTGTTCAGCTTCCTCATGGCCATGTTACCTGGCCAATAAAAATGTCCCAGGAACCTAGGGATCCATAGAAATATGCTGATAACTGCTATAAATAATCAAACCCAGTCCTACCTTTGAGTAAATGAAAAGGCTAAAAGACCAAGAAGATGCCAACAACAGAAAGTCATAGATTTTATGATTTTAACCTTTCTTGGTACATATAAGTCCATGTGCCAAGGTTGAGAATAGTGAAACCTGTTGCAAATGTTGGCACTTAGCCCGTCTTCTTGCCTGCAGACCTGTGACTTTCTGATAATGGCCGTACATGACAAGAGTAAGTCTTGAACCTTTTTGCATGTAGTAAAGCTATGATTTCCATATATCCTGCCTCTAATTCTTTCTGCCCCAGAGTTGAACTACAAAACTATGTTCAACTCCGTAGCTTTCTTATTACCATTATAAATTTATAGCTAGTCATCCCTTTGTTATAATATTGAAATCATGGGAAACATTTATGTATTTATATTAAAATTTTGGCTGGAAGAACAGATCCATGTATTAAATGCTTACTGTGCAAGTTTGAGGACCAGCATTCAGACCCCAGAACCTACATAAAGTGCAATGCTGCCTATAACCCTAGTGCTCCTATGTCTCTCACTACAGGAGATAGAGAAAGACTTGGGAGAGTTCCTGCAACCTTGGCTAGATAGTCCAGTATAGGCAACAAAAAACAAGAAACTGTTCAAATAAGACTACAAACAAGACAGACACTGGAGGGTGACCTCAAGTTGTGCATTGCCTATGTCTGCACATACACACACAAAGAAATTATACATATACAAGATGTAAATGAAAATCATCAGAACATAACCCTTTAGAGTATCAATCTCCATTGAACTTCCTTCTCTCTGCCAAGTCCATCCTGCACTGAGCCCTGGCCAATAACAATTTGAGAGCCATGAGTGAAAACTGACTGGATGGTCTGAATGATCACATGGGACAAAGTAGAGCTCCGTTAAATGCCTTACCAACATTACATTACTATTATATATGGCACACACCCTGACTCTCTTTGCTGTACTTTCATGCTGTTAGAATTCTTAGTCATCCTGCCTAAAAGTCTATGTTCCCCGAAGTAGAGCTCTTAGAACCTGGAAAAAGGCTAGACATCAAATTTTTTCATTCAGGAAAAGCCATGTTGAGTTGAGTGGCAGCAGGGGAGTAAAAGCAAGAGGAAATCCAGGAGACCGAAGGGTCTGTTTGGCCACATTTTAAGAAATCACTTCCCCAAAATAGCCCAGCTGTCTCTAAAAACAGAAAACATAGAGACAATGGAATAAAACTGAGCTGGATTGCACTGTATTCATTGTCTTTTGGAGCCACAATCTATTCCTCCATATTCATTGAAAGCAATCAATATTCTATAATGGAACCATCAATTGCTATATTCCTGACATAAACAACCAACACACTAAGTCTGATTAAGAAGCAAGCTCCGTTCTCAGACACTGGCTTGAAACTGGGGCCTGACAGTACAGTGGAGAGTTAATTTCCCCTGGGAGGCTGTCACCAGCCAGCATGACAGGCCTCATTTTACATAACCACATTTGCAGCCCCCTCCCAAGACCCTCACTCATGCCCTTCTAGAATCCAACTCCTGTTTTCTCTTTAAACAACTGAGAGTAGGCTATATTCAGTTTCCTTTACTTCCATATTATAGTTAATATAAATAAATGTTTTCTTACCTACAGACATCAATCAAAGATTTGTCTTTCTGTGACTTTCAAAATACATCTACAAACCCCTAGGACTTCAAAGTATGGGAACGTAATAACATATTTGAACTATTTCTCTTCCCTTGACTCTGAAAATGGTAACAAAGAAATTAAGAAATGTAAGTTCATAATGATGAAAAAATAAAAGGAGGGCTGCCCGTCAACATAACATTGCTATAAACTTTTGGGAGCAGGAACTATAGGAGGCAGCACAGTTGCATAAAGGACAAAGAGTGGTTATTAAAACACTTCTTTTCACTGAAGCCCAGGAAGGCTCAAGTTGGAGTCACCAGATATAATCAATGTTAAGTAGTCACAGGTTTGAAATGAAATTTGGCTACATGGAAATGTTTTTATTATTTTATAAATCTGTTGGCAAATTATGGAAGATAACTTAAAAGGATAAAAGATTCATTTCAGCTCTCAGTGTCTGAGGTTTCAGACTGAGGCCAACTGCCAGCACCATCGTAAAAGCAAGGGAGAGTGTTGGGACAAAGCTAAATGGCGTACCAGAAACAGAGAGAGGTCAGCCCTTCACCAGGAAGCCCCTTTCTTCTGTCTTACCTTTGTTCTGACTGAACGCTCCACCCACTCGATGGGGCTGCTACCTTAAAGGCAGGTTTCTTCAGGATTTTCCCCCTGTGTTTGTCAGCTCTGGAAATGCCCTCACAGATAAGGCCAAAGGTCTACTTTAAGGCATCTAGGCATTTCTCAATCCATTTAAAACATCAAGATAGCTTCTGGAAAAGTCTAATCTATCTCCCCAACACACACACACACACACACACACACACACACTCAGAGCTAGAGAGAGAGAGAGAGAGAGAGAGAGAGAGAGAGAGAGAGAGAGAGAGAGAGAGAGAGAGGAAGACAGAGACAGAGAGAGACAGAGACAGATAGCGAGAGAGAGACAGAGAGCAAGAGAGAGAGAGACAGAGAGAGACAGAGAGACAGAGAAACAGGGACAGAAACAGAAGAAACAGAAACAGAAACAGACAGGCATACAGACACACTCACACATGGAGAGAGACAGACAGAAAAATCTTGACCTTCATACTGAAAGGACACAGAATGTCCAGGATAGTAAGTAAAAAGACTAACACAATTTGCACAGCACTGTGCAACTCCAAGCACTTGAGCATATAGAAAATAACAGTGGAAGCATTTTATACAATTGTAAAGTCAAAGTAATTCCCAAAACTCAAAATCAAAAGGAAACAAATAATGCTAATGATGTAGAACTAGCAACATAATTACAAAGAAAGTTACTCTGAATTATAGTAACTTGGTTCTTACTTATTAGGATATACAAAATAAGAGAATTTTTCAAAATAATTTTGAGTCATCATACTATTGGGTTTGTAACAGGCCCCAAAACCTTAATACAACTGACGCCATGATGGAAGTACCAATTTTGGGCTTTGAAACCCAGCACATAGGCAGAACACCTGCCAAAATGAAAACAAAGACCTAATCCATCAAAGTCCATAGTTCTGTAGTTCCACTTCTGGCTAACTGTTCTTGCTAACTGAGGTGTGTCACCCCAGATTGTGGGGTTTGTGCGTGTGTGTGTGTGTGTGTGTGTGTGTGTGTGTGTGTGTCTTTAAAATTTCACCCTGAGAAAGGCTTGTGTCTATACTAGAATCTCAAACACCCAAACTGCAGGCTGGTTTATCAAAGACTGTCTACTGACTGAAGCCTGTGTCCAAGCAGTCTTCTCTGCCACATTTTCCCACAATGCAGTGCTGCTGGTGGTGCTAGCACTGTCATTCTGAGATCAATTAGTGTGGAGTATGCTATAAAGCAAAGTAGCCATTATTTTCCTGTCACTAAGTACCAGGCTCTTTTACTGTGGATTAAAATATACAGACATGATATTGATAAGATTAAATTAAAAGCCCTGTAATTCTAAATGCAAATTGAAATAATTAAATCTGTAAATTATTTTTCCTCTATAACATACATACATACATATCCATATACTTTTCATATGTACTTCTTTTATACATATTTCTGTAAATGTTTGGAAGCAATAATCCAATTAGTAGTCATAATTACTTTTAATATCCACACTGTTTTTCTAAAACCTAGGAATATTACAAGAAGTCAGAAATCCATGGAGAAATGGTTCACTCTAGAAGTGGGGCATATTTCTATCTTGTCATTGATACTGACAAAATGCAGGGATGATGTCAAAGGGGCTAATAAAACAAATTCAAAATGCTTCCATTGATCAAAGATGGAAGAACTGAGCATCAACAAAGATAATAGCTGTAACTATTTTAAACACAAGCATACATTTAAATGCATGAAATGGTAATTATATAATAAATTTTTCCTGAGCAAATGTTTGAAAATAGTACAGAACCAACTCATTATTTTAAAATGTGGTAAAAGAATACAAAAAGAAAATTAAGTAACTATGATTAAGTTAGGAAATCTGTGAAACAGAATAGGACCAAGGTCTAGAAAGTGCAAGATGACCATATACAAGATCCAGTGATATCAATCACTGGATGTGCAATATATGGTAGAGTGACCAACTCAGGCCTGTCATTTCATCACTGGAAATCCCACAACCTAGAAGACCCCTCAGTCTTAGCAAAGCAGAACAATGGGGTCTACCACCTAGGGAAATACTCCCAGTTCTACTCCCTCAACACACACACAAGACAGAAGATAGGTTATTATAAGAATAACCTTGCACTTGCTTAACAGCCTTTGTTAATTTAGAGAGGTTATGTGTCCTGGGTTGTAATTGGTACATAATGGTCTCCTGTGTCCCATAGTAATAACAATAGCTTCTAATTACAAAGACCTGTGCATTATATAAGCAGTTTACAAATAATTTCCCATTAAATACTCATGATAATGACAAGAAATAAGTACTATTTTTATTTCCATTACAAAAGGGAAAACCAAAGTGCCTGTGGGTTAACTTCTTTTCCCAGGGTGGACTCAGTTCCTCTAAGCAGCCAAGCTTGAATTAGAATCTAGGTCTGCCTGACTCTGAAGTCTTCCCTCTCCATCCTTACAGCAGATGGTCTCTTGCTTACACTCTCTATAAGCAACTATTCTAGTCATCACTAATCAAGATTTAAACATGGTTCTTAAAATACTCCTCAATCCTCCCCAAGCCCAAGAAATGTTTGGATAAAATCTAATGCAGACTGTAGCTCAAGAGTATCATTCTCCAAGCTACCAGATGTTAGTTTAGAAAAGCCAATAGCAATTTAGCCTTGTGTTGTGAACAAATCAAAGCACAGATCTTTATCATCTATAAGTCCATTCAGTGTTCATCTTTCAAACACAAAGCATTTGAAACACCAAAGTTTCCACTCCGTGCAGACAAATAACCGTGGAATGTCAAGCTTCTTAAAAGAAAGAGAAAAGCTGACCAATGAGAATCAACAATGAAGTAAGCAACACATCCTCCATATTTGATCATTAATGAATCAAGATTGACAAGGCTCTGCAATTACTGAAGCAGGAAGGTGAAGGGTTTCCTGTTGGTAATTGACAGTCAGAGATATGGGTTCTAAAAGTGCAGAAATAAGTAAGAATTGTCCTTCACAATTGTAAATAAAGACCATAAGTACTGAGGAAATCCAGACTCTTAGTCCTAGAGTGACTCACTCCATGTAGCACATGTAGTCATAATAAAAAGAGCTCAGATGTGTTATTAGGGAGAATCTATTCGTCCAGAAAATGTGTGGGGATCTATAGAGTTCAATTTTTAAAAAACCTAAGGGTATGTTCTAACTCTTCCCATTGGTAATAGTAACAAAATTACTACTATTGCTAGCATTGTTATTGCTGAATGTGTGCAGAACATTTCAATAAGTATTTGACCTATGCTATTAGTAAAGTTACCCAGATGGTGAATGATTCTCACCTTGCTGCTGATCCACGGACTAGAAGTTCTTTCTTACAAATGTCTGAAGTCTGACAGAACATCCAGAGGATGACTTTGTCCCTCATTAACCTTCCCATACACACACCCCCCATTCTTACACAGTGTGTTTACTAGATCTGGGACTGCAGGGAAGTGCTATAGATTCTGACTTCAGAATATGGACAAAAGCAATTCCCTCCCTGAGTTGTTGAAAGATTTACATCAATGTTTCTCTTGTAGTAGGATCTTTGCTTCTTTCTTTTGGTGTGTGTGTGGGGGGGGGTGTGTATGAGTGTGTGTGTGTGTGTGTGTGTGTGTGTGTGTGTGTGTGTGTGATAGAGAGAGAGAGAGACAGAGAGAGAGAGAATTGTATTTGTGCACGTATGAACATGCACTTTTTTGTGGGTGAGTGCATGCATAAAAGTAGAGGTAAGGCGACAACCTTGGGTGTCACCCTCATTTTTCACCTCGTTTGAGATATGTTCTCTGTTGTCTAATACAAATGGTAGAGTAGGTGGCTCAGGAGCTTACAAGCATTCTTCTATCTCAGTCTCCCATCTCTCCATAAGAGTACTAGGATTACACATGTATCCTTCATAACTCAACTTTACCTAGGTTCTGAGGATCTAAACATAGGCCCAGGCTTGTATGCTGAGCATTTTACTCACTGAGCCATCTCCCCAGCACCCTCAGTGGGATGGTAACAGATATGAGCTCCTGAAGTATGCAACCTTTGCTAGTGTCATATAACTAAAGAATGTCACAGCCCAAGCCTTCCCTTTATAGTGCCCCAACTCTATGTCATGTTACCAACAATGGAGAGGGACCACTCAAACTTCACTGAGTCAAGCCTTGAAATCCACATTAGGAAACCATTCTGGGATAAATGACAGGACTTGACCTGATGAGGCATGTCCCTTTGGTAGGTCTTTAATGCACATAAACTCTCTGCTTTTATCAGTTTCCAACCTCTAAAGAAAAAAAAAATACCTTTCTAAAGATATCTTGCTCTAAGAACTTAGTCTTAATTAGCAGAACTACACCTAGCTTTTTGTTGGCATCAGTGACTCTGCCAGTCATCTGCCCCAGAGCAAAACAGTTTATAGGTGAAGTTCACCAAAAGATACCGTCACCTCCTGCTGGAAGAGCTTCTCAATAGTACTGTGCAGAATGTGACAGTGTGAGAACAAATAAAAATGTGACCTTTCCCTGCCTGTTTGCTCAATGGTAGGCAGCTTTTCTTTTCTCTTCTTAACTTCCCAGGCTCTCTGTGGTACTCATTTGGATTCCCACTGTGCCTGTAACCCCTAAATTCATCCTCTCCAAAAGGAACTTTGAGACAGATTATTTCCCTATTCATTGTTAAGATAAGGTCACCACCTATGTGTTGTTAATAATTGTTAAAATGCCAAAACCTCCCAGTGCTTTTTTTTCATAAACTGGAATGTGATTACAGCAATTAAAATACCATCACTCTTGCTGTTAGCTTTTTGGTGCATTTTGCTGAGTAGCAGAAAGGTGGAATTATGATCTTTCCACTGGAAATAGTTCAGATGGGAGTTATTCAATGTAGGTGTCACGCCAGAAAATTACTGATCTGTTGGGTCAGCAGCTTTGAGGGAAAAGTGAAAAAGATGTCTATCCTGAGCCAGAAAATCAGGATATAGATCCTTCATGGTTTGTTATATCCCAGGCTCCTTCTTCTGCTAATTATGGTACAATAATTCAGTTAACTACTCTGGAGGCCGTGTGTGCTCTGCTTCAAATGCTGTGCTCACACCATACTTCTCTTCATACTCACCGTATTTGGGTTTTTCTTTCTCCAACCACCAATTAAATATCATTTAATCATCACATTCATATCATACACACCTAAGAAGGGTGACTTCTGTTGCCTACAGCATTCTAAAACAATGATAAATAATTTTCAATTTACGCCAAAACTGTTATTGCTAAGCTACACATAGCTGTTGACTAATTCACTCACCCAAACGTTCATTAATCATATACGATTTGCCTATCCCTACAATAATTATGTGGATGAATTACATGAATGTACTGCCTTTTGGAAATGTGTAATCCAGTCTTGAAAATACAATACATTCATCAATACTAAGTCATATAGGAAAAAGTAGGAATGCACAATGGTTGAAGCTTCCTGCTGTGTAGTCTGAGCTGTGTTCTGGCTTTGGTTACCAATAGCTTTGCTACTGAGATGGAAGGGAAGGGGGAACAGCTACAGCTGTTATTGCCAGACAGTATTGATTCGGGGTGGATGACGGTGGGAGTTGTGAAGGTCAAGGTTGTGCTGTAGAACCTGATGAGGGTAATGGTTAATTATGAAAAGAAAAGGAATGGAAGGAAAGAAGGAATGAACAAGTAAACAAAGACACATAAAGGGAGGGCTGAGGAGAAAGCTCTGCCAGGAAAAGTCTCATTGCACAAGTCTGAGGGCCTGAGCTGAGACCCACCACCTTCATAAAAAGCTGGGAGTGGACTGGAACTGTGACCCTGAGTGGAAAAGCATGAGAATCTGAGTTGGGGACAACTGGGAGAAAATCAGGGATGGTTGAGCATGCCTTTAACGTCAGCACTGTCAGGCGAAAATGAGTGGATGCTGGGAACTTGTGGCTAGACAGCCTAGAAAAACAGAGTGAACTTCAGGGTTGGGAGACCCTACATCAAGGGAATCCTGTAGAATGTGATAGTGAGTCCACTCTACTTGACATGCTTCTCTGGCCTCTATGTGTTTGAAAACAGGGACATGCACCCCTGCATGCACACAGAAACACACACACACACACACACACACACACACACACACACACACACACATACTTCTAATCCCAGCAGTGTTGAGAAAGTAAATGTGAGCTTCCTAGCCTTACCAACCAGACTAGTTTAATCAGTGAGCTTTGGGACAGTGAGAGATTCTGTCTCAATACACAAGGTAGTAAGTAATTGGTTTCTGAGGAATGTCACCCAAAGCTGACCTCGGGCTTCCACACACATACATGTGCCTGCACACACACAAAAACATGCCAACACACACAAAGAAGGGATGAGTATGCACAGGATACTGCCAAGTTCCCACCAAGAAAAAATTCTCAACTGAGATTCTTAAGACAAGTCTTATGATGAAGGTGGACATACCTACTTGACCTAGCAGGAAGACCAGAGAAAGGAAGTTACTGGTGAGTAAAACCCTATAAACAAAAGCAAACAAACAAAAGTGTAAGGTGTGTCCCAGGAGCACAAACAGCACAACCTAACTAAAAGACAGACATAAAAGTTAAATTGGAAAGAGAGGTAGAGGTCAGTTTGTAGAGAATTTTGAACTTCAACTAAGAGATTTACATTTTAGTTAGTGTGGACACTCACAAGAAGCCTGGCAGCTGTCCTGACAGGAAGGTAAGCTTCACAAGAAAGGCTTAGGTCCCAAAGCAGGGTGGTAGTTTAATAAATTTCTATTACTATTATCACAGAAAAATCAATAACTCTACAGTGTATTCCACGCTGGAATCATGCCTGCTAACTGTCAACCATAGAGAAATGACTTCTGGCAAGTAGAAACAGAAGTTGAGGGGAAATGTGTTTATTGATGCCTGCTTTAATTTATTGCTGCTCCGGGGCTTGACAAAAGAGGAGGCAGGCTTAGAGGAAAACGGCTTGGGCGGGAAGGGGCCCAGATCGTTTTAGGAAATAGAGAAATATCAAGACACAATATCAAGTTACTACCGGAGCAAGCTCTTCAAGGATTTAGAAATTGAAAGAGATTCATGAAACCAATCCCAGGGTCACAGAATCGGGACTTCCCATGAGCGGCTACCCAGTTATTTGCACTGTACCTAATTAAATACAAATGCTTATAAAGTGAGAGGCCGAGAGAGATTTTCTAAAGCACTTCACTTATGTGCAGTTCTCCTTGCGCTAGCCAGGGCTTTGAGCTACAATCAACAGAAGGTAGTCTCCCACAGGCAGACACAAGCCACAGTGCCTAGGGAATCAGATGTAAGTAACGCCTACTGCTCAGATAATGCCTCCCATGATCCCCCTTTGTCATCGCTCGGCTCTACTTCCTTTTGGGTTGGCTTCCTTCCTGGGAATAATTTAAGAAACCAAGAATGGGCAAAATAATTATAGCTTTATTTCACAGAGAAAACAGCAAGCAGAGAACAAGGCTAGAATGAGGAGCTGGGCTATAACCTCTGAATACTCACTCCAAGTACATATGTCTGCCAGGTAGACCCCACCCAGCAGAGGGCCCAGAGCCTCCCTAAACACCAAATGGTGCCACCATCTGGGGGAAGACCTGTTTAAAATATGAGTCTTTAGGGGACTTTTCAGAATCCCTATGACCTGCTTCAACCCATTACATATAAGTTTGCCCCCAGCATCCATGTTTCACAGATGACATTCGCATGTGCACTTATGAAGACAAGTTAGGAGAGAGAGATTTTATTGATGGCAACACCTGTGTAATGCATTGCAATAAGTCAGTGTGGGGGTGTGGGTTGTGCAAATAATATAATAATGCCAAATTTTTAGAGGTTTGGCATAACAAGAGGCAATTTCTCATGGACTAGAACAAGGTAGCTTAGCTATGAAGAGGATATGGGTCAGTCATGAGCTCTCTTCTTCTGGGAGTTCTACTGACCTCTAAGGTCTTAGGATCCTGCCGCACCAGAGGTAAGCTGGGTGCAAGGAATGGACTCACTCATACAAGGTGCCCCAGCGCTACAGTCTCACTTATCACCTAGCAACAGTCCAGTGATGCAGTCATACAGCCCCCACATAAGGGCAAAGAAGGCTAGGCATGTGATCTAACTAAACTTTAGAGAAAAAGAGAAAATAGTTTTGTGGGCAACAAAAAACAGTCAATGTCTGGCACAAAATACACATTATTTCTCCTACTTTTTCTACTGGTCTTTCAATGTTTTGCTACATCGGTGTGGTTTCCAATAATGACTACTTTTCTATAGTGATACCTAACTTGATCCACAAATATGAGGCTGACTCCACACCTCTAGTGAGCAAGAGGCCCACATTACGGCCATGAAGTGGAGTTCTGATGGCTGTGTCTGTGTAAGTTAGTTAAGGGCCACACATCTGGTTGCTGAGTTGAGGCCCTGATCTGGAGTGGTAGGTAAGAGGGGTCACAGGTCACATACATGTCTCTTCCAGTGGCCCTCTGGTCTGGAATACTAGGTAAGAGGGGTCACAGGTCACACACGTCTCTTCAAGTGGGTAACTACCTAGTGTCACTATTTCAGATGCCAGATTCCTGTAAATGTACTGATTACAATTAATCAGAATTCAGTTTGTTATGGACCAAACATTCAGGGAGCTCTTGCATGCATGGAGAAAGCAACGAAGGGGAAGTGGAGGGAGCAGGAGTCAGTGTTGGGGAACTGTTTCATTTGTGTGGCTTCGGTGCTTCTAGTAACTACGGGGGAGGCACCTGGATAGTGATGTCACTCTTCTTGGAGGTCAGATGAATCCTGACTAACTAGCTAGTTTGGAGGTGAATGCAACTGCCCAAGCTCAAATCCTTGGTCCATTTTGCTTGTGAGAGTTCTTCAATGAAATCTTCAAGTTGCTTAGAGAGAACGGAAACCTCTTGGACAAATTCAAGTAAAAAGATACTTGGGAGTAAATATTCCACCATGCCCCACTAAGGAAAGGATGCCTGATCATACCTCCGCAACAACAAAAGTGAAGGAGTCCCAGCGAGCACTGACTGCCTCCATCACACCCTCAAAGCCTGACTCTGTGCTTCTCCCTTGGATCCCCTTGCTTTCCCTTGCTCTCCCAGCCACACCCCTACCCCGTTCCCTTGGTGTTTGGGAATGCTTGTGTCCCATTGTGCCTACCCGTACTGAGATAGTCTATGTCTTTTAAATTCAAATGCTCTTCGGAAACCTCTCCTGGTTCCTCTTCAACTTTTCAGACAGAAAAATCCATTTCTATCACCTCAGTTTTTAAAATCATTTCCCCAGTCACAAGGCATTATCTGGGCCGCATATCCCTGAACCTAAGTTCCTTAATTCTAGTTGAAGCCACTGCAGCTAAGGAGGATGCTCTGTATTTGAGATTACAGAAAAGAAAGGCTCTCCTCAAATTCTATCCCATTGAGACCAGGAGAAGTTACAAAACATCCTGAGGCTAGGTTGTCTGCTTTACTGCTGGTATACCAGGTAGGAAGCAAGACTCCAAACTTACCTCAGCTCTGAACTTACCTATGTGATTGTACAGAAAGCATACGCCAGAGAAAGTACAGGCCTAAGGAGACGCAGGCTCTTTCTACACACAAACACATACACACACACATGTATATACACCCCCACACACATACACACACACGTATATACACCCCCACACACATACACACACATGTATATACACACACACACACCACACACATGTATATACACACACACACACACACGTATATACACCCACACACATACACACACACATGTATATACACCCCCCCACACATACACACACACGTATATACACCCCCACACACATACACACACATGTATATACACACACACCCCACACACACATGTATATACACCCACACACACACATGTATATACACCCACACACATATACACACACACGTATATACACACCCACACACATACACACACACATGTATATACACCCCACACACACACATGTATATACACCCCCCATGCCCCCACACATATATGACAGGATTCTCTTTCTGTAGTTTGAACTGCATTTTACATTTCAGGATACAAAGGAATTACAAACTCCTCAAAATCAAAATAACAAAAATAAGTATGGGCTCTAGGAACTTTGGGGAAAAAATAGTGAAGTCCTTATCATTTGCTTATTTGTACTTCCTGAATAAGTATTAGTATGTATCTATAGTTAGTTAAAAGGCCTCTCATCTACTGTTGAAGACATCACAGTTTGGTTCCAGGATGTGGAGAAATCAATTTTGAACTGACTGAGACTCTCTCTCCCTAATGGCTCCTTTAATAGTTGCTAGGGGTAAAACAATATCAACGTCCTTATCCGGCACTGGACCCCGCATGCTGCACTACTGACCTGCAAGGCAAAATATGCCCACTGGTGCAATAGTGGTGAGACTGTTTATGGAGGTAACAAACTGCTTTCTTGATTGGATTTGGGGCCTACTCTACAGGAGGTAATCTGTGTCTGGTACTATAAACAAGGTCAAAACCCATGGCGGAGAAGATCATAAACCTTAGAGGGGAACTTGCCGGGTTTGTTTTGCTGAATGGACATGTTGTCAAACTGACTTCTAAATATATTTAGATCCATATATTTGTTCCATTTCCAACCATAGTGAGACCAAGAAAAACTTCTTTCTGCAATAGGCAGTGGTTAATACATAGACCGGTGAAGGTTTAAAGTGTTGAGAATAAGTGGTCGGAGTGTTCAGCTGTAGATGGGACATCCATACCAACCCCCACACAGTCTTCCTGCCCAAGGTTCAGTGAGCATCACAAAGGATAGGTTAAGAGAAAACGGTAAGGGCAGAGCAGTGGGGAGGAGGGCTGGGAAGTGCAGTCTTCTGGACAGGGCATGGACAGTGCTGCCCACGGACTCACAATACCTGTGCTTGCCTGATTAAGATTGCCAGCATGGGCAGAGGAAGGAGTCCCAGGGGCCCACCGTTAGCTTGAGAAGCAACTGAGAGTCGATGGCTGCTGGGATCGGGGTGGAACCAGCATCTTTTTTTTTAAAGCTACCTAAAGTGCATATTTTTAATTTTTAATGTTTTTATTAATTATTTAAAAAAAATCATGCAATGTATTTTTTTACCATATCCATCCCATACCTCCCAGAACTCTTGCCTAGTCCACCCCCACCTCCCTACAATCCCCCAACTTCATGTCCTCTTTTTTTAATTATAGAAATTGGCCATTGGGTGACCCCAACATACATGTGCATATGGACAGGACTAATTGACCTGAGTGGCTTAATAAATTAATTAATTTAAAAGGAGTACATGAAGTTGGAAGGCAGATGTGATTAGGGTTCCTGAGGGGAGTTAAGGAGTAAAGGTATATGTAATCAAGATACATTGTATTCATGTAGGAAATTTTCAAAACCATAGTTAAAATAATACAATAAATTTTGACTTACAAAATAAGGTCTTTCAACTCATGTACTTTGGTAGACTAAATAATATACACAAGATTATATATATTCAAATTGCCACTTATTTTGTTTTGTTTTGTTTTGTTTTTCAGAATGAGTATGATACAGACAAATGGCTTCTCTTTTGCTGGCTCTTCATCTCCCTAATCTTTCTGAATTGGAATGCCCATGCCATCAAACTCTTCCCAAAGTATGGTAATTCTCCAGGTGATATAAAAACAAACCTCGTGTTTTTAGTGTCATCAATTTCAGATGGACCCCAAGTTTACAACTTAAACTAAATGCTTCCTGTTGAATTTGGATCTAGAGCACTCCATTCTTTGACTGACCACCCCATTCTAGTGTGTATAAACCAAGTAGGCCCAAGCTTAAGATTCTAATCTTCTTCCAAGCACTCTTTCCATAGGCTTTTCCACCTGTAGTAGCAAGTAGATAAGTTATAGGGTGGCTAGAAAATGGTGCTAACAGGAGTTAACAGGAAAGCCAAGTAGCTGGGTAGCTAGTGAAAAGAAAAACCTAGCATAACAGACTATAATATCTCCTCCAGCGTTGTTGCATGCTTCTCTGCGCAAGATTATTATATACGACTGCTTTAGCAAATAAGTTCATGTTAAATATAGGGCCTGATATTTCTGCCTGGGTCAACACAGGGCAGGTAAGAACAATGAAGCTTACAAAATAACTCAGAACTGCTGGAGGTTCAGACCCAGGTGTGCTCCACTTAACACAGATGCTCTTATATCCAGAGTCCTGCTGTTCAAAAATATTCTAGGAAGATTAGGTTTGCCTGTGAATTTAAACTGATTTTATCTGAACATCACAGAGCTGGTGTTTGGACTCTATGGAGATTTGAGTGGAAACAGCAAAAAAGAAATGACTTTGTAAAATCCAGATTACGACATTTGGGGCATTGAGTATTGCTCCAATCAATAAAAGCTAAAGCCATAATCATTACTTTATTAGAGTTTCTGGGTTTTTCTACAATTAAGGAGTCCTGATGTGTGAAATGTTGGGAATCAGAGTTAGGCATGATCTGTAACTTTTAAGTAGATTAATTAGATAATCTCCTGGGATATTAGGCCACTGCATCTTTTTATATAACACAGTCATAAAATATTTAACATTGAGCAAACTATCTTGGTGATGTTATTAACAATTTTTCTCCACCCCCTCCCACCTCTCATCTGAACCACATTCCTTTCGAGGTGCAGCACAGTGCTAATTGATTTACATTGGGTTTGTGTGATTGTTACCCAATTAATATCCAATTCTTAAAACAATGCTGACACCACACACAATAGTACATGACTCTAAGCAAAACACTCAGAAGGCTAAAACAGGAGCTGTGAGTTCAAACACAGCCAGGGCTACCTTGTTGCAATCTCTAACAAACAAGCAAAAAACTGGGAAGACTGATGATGTAGCTCCATGATAATGCACCTGCATGGCATGGACAAAGTCCTGAGTTCAAGCCCCAACACTGAAAAAGAACAACCTCAGTTTCAGAATGATCCTTTTTAATATTCTTGGGGAAGCAGTATGAAATATCTAGCCAGTTGTTGAGTAAACTTACTCCGCATTTCTGAAAAATAATACACACAAACAGTACACTTATCATTCTCTTTACTGTGTCTACCCATCCAAGGATAGTTTCTAGGTGTAAAAGCATTGAATAGTTAGCTTTACATGACAACTTGACTTAACTAAGGTGTCTCCATGTTAGGTCAGACAACTATCCAGATGTTTCTGTGGAGACATTTTTTTTTAGATTGGGGTGACATTTGCATTAGTAGGCTTGATTAAATATATCACCCACTCTAACAGGAGTGGTCCTCATTCAATCAGTTGAGCAAGGACTAAGATTGTAAGGAAGAAAGCAAGTCTGCTTCTAGACTGTAACACAGAAGCCCTGGGTTTCTCAGCAGATTCCAGATAGAAATGCTAATTCTCCACAATATTTCCAAAATGCTCACTGATTTAAAAAGTTTCAAGCATGCCAGCCCCGCCCCCAATTACTAAGGTCCCAATAGAAACAAAAGTAGATGAATAAAACATCTGGGTGTCCCAATGTTGGACCAACAAAAAATGAACTCCATGAGTTGGTTGGTTGGTCGGTCGGTCGGTCGGTCCGTCGGTTAGTCGGTCGGTTGGTTTCAGGGGGGCAGGGGTCTGGGTAGGTGGATTGTTGTCTCACTTTTTGTTTGTTTCAGCATTTTTTGTCTTATTTGTTTGTTTGGTTTGATTTTTATTTTTGTGTTTTGTAATTTTGGGGGGTTTTGTTTGGTTTTGGGTTTTGTTTGGGTTTTGGGTTTTTGTAGCTTTTTTTTTTTAAGAGAGAGCATAAAGTGGATAGGAACTGGGATGGGAAGGATCTGGAAGGTGTTTGAAGAGGATAAAATCAAAACATACTCTATAATAAATAAATAAATAGATAAATAAAGGAACAAAAGGAACCTCTAGATCTAGAAACCTAATGAACCAGATGAATGAAGAGTTAAAGTTCAAAAGAAAGAGGAACCAAGCAACCATAAAGCAATCACCAAGTAAAAGGTCTCATGTTGCCTCTACTTGGCACTGATATGTAACTTCCCTACATGTGATTTTCCTACCGGCAGCATTAGTCCCAGGTCTGACACTCCTGACTCCTCAGAAATCATCAAGTTCATTGCAATTATGTTTGACCATAGCAAATACCAGAATGATTTCAGCTTCACTTCCTTTTGGCTTTGTGATCCCAGAAGCTGGATGCAGTCACTTGTAGCTCCAGATCTATAAAACACAGAAAAGAATTAGAGCCATTGTCTACTATCAATCAGTCCAAACCACTGATGAAGAAACTGCAGTATTACAATTGCCTAAGCCTGGTCAAGTTACAGAGTATAGGACATGGGAAAGCAGCCCTGACAGGAGCACTTGACTAAACAGGTGCAGAAACCTTCCCTAAGAAGATAACACAGAGAGAAAGACGCTGTTCAGAACAAAGCATTTTCCAGAAGGAGACATATTTAAAAGAGCAAGAAGAAAGAAAAGGAGAAGGAGACGAGAGGGGAAAGAGAAGCTGAAGGAGAAAATGGAGAAAGACAAGGAGAATTAAAAAGAGGAGGAGGAAGAAGGGGAGAAGAAAGGGAGAAGGAAAATGAGAGGTATAGTAGGGGGTGGTGGAAGAGGAGGAAGAAGAGAAGAGGGAATATAGAGAGGGGGAGAGAAAAAGGAAAGATGAGAAGAAATCAGATTGAGGAGAATGGAGGCAAAAGAGGGGGAATAGGAAGAAAAGGATGGGAAGAGAGGAAGTGAAAGGAAATGGGGGGCAGGGGTCAAAGAAACAGGACGTTAATGACAAACAGGTTCCGGAATGTGTGGGAGTTGCAATTTTGTGAACCTTTTGCAGTGGATTTCACTGTGAACATGCCCATGACTACCTCTCATTTCTCTTCCTGTGTGTCTAACTGTGCTGTTCTAACATGCAGTAATGAAGAAATGTTATGTCTATACAAATATACCATGGGCTTTGCGACTGGCTGACAGTAGTTGAGAATCTTTCATCTTTTATTCTACCATCCCTAGCCCTAGCTAGGGGGTTTTAAGCTCAGATGCACCTCACATTCAATCTCAGTGTTTGTTATCCAGCAAAAGAAAATAGACCTTTTATACCTGTGGTTCTCTCAGAAAAGAGTTCAGTCCAAAGCTCTCTTCAGACTGTCTCGAATCTCAGTGAATAAAATTAAGCACACTGATTCACCACTAGCAAGTAGAGTAACCATTTGCCCTTAGAGGTAATGTCAGCTTTCCTGAGGTATGTGTCTACATGGAGAAACAGTACTTTCTGTTAGGACATTGTAAGGATCAAGATTCATTGTCAGCTTGATAGGATCTTAGATCGACTAAGAGACAAATGCCTGGGAATTATCTGTTGAGGGAATTTCTAGAGTGGATTGATTAAAATGGGAAGACCCACCATAAATATATGTGGTAGTATTGCATGGGCTGAAGGCCTGGACTGAGCAAAAAGGAGAAAGAGTGAGCGAGTCTGACACTCACCTCTCTGCTTTTTGACTGTGGGCACAGTGTGGCCAACCACTTCAAGCTCCTGCCTTTGAGACTTCCTTTCATGATGGAATATACTCCCTCAAACTGTGAGCTGAAGGAAACCCCTCCTTCCTGAACCTGCCTTAGCCTAGTACTTTGTCACAAAGATGAGGAGAGTTACTAATATAACAGAGACTAGAGATGGAAAACATTGAACTGATGACACATCTGACCAGGACATCACCCTATGGAAGGGAGAAGAGCAGAATCCAGTCTTAACACTTTATCATTGAACTCCCATCCCCAAAAACAGTATATCGATGTGTAAAAAGACATGTTTAGAAAGAGTGACTCATTTTGAATGCTCCCAGCTAGATTTTTAGCCTTTAAGGGTAGTATATAGCATATAAAAAATTAGCAGAAAGATGCATGTCAAAAAATAAAAAATAAATAAATAAAAACAGAAATTCATGTATCCCAGAGTTTTGGAAGACTGCCAAGTTCTTGCATTTTATTCTTTTAAGTAAAAGCTTCTCATTAAATGTATTACTAGAAATGACTGGACCTTATGGCTTCTCTAAAGTTCTTCAATTAAATAAATGCCCAGGCTGAGAGCACGTGTCTTTAGGGTTTTAAATACGTTCCTTTTCAGTGTACCTGTGTACTCTAGCGCCCTGGAATTTTATTCTCCTCAATCTCTTTAGTTTAATGTTCTAAGCCCTATTAAAATAGATGTCTCTGGATGATGCACAGTCTCATTTGGTATCCTCTGGAACAACAATACAAGGTACAGGTTAACAGCCTGACTGACACAGGCGAAAGGACGTCTGTTAAAGTGAGCAAGTGAAAGGATACGTGATAAAGAATTTTTTATTAATGGCACATGTGTATTGATCTATCTTACACTATGTAGTTGAGCTCTATTTGTTGAAACTCCATAGAGAGAAAAATGCCAAAAAAACTTCTGGTGGTGTATTATAGCTTTTTTTGTCACTTCTGCAGACTCAGGCTGATTGGCAGAGTGAGTGATGTCAGCTAGGACAGACTCACATGGTGAGGCAAGATACTTGTTGAGGCATGACCTGTGGAGGACACATGATGTTTGGAGGGAGTATAAATAAGCCCAACAGACAGTGAGAGGATAAGCTAGGCCTATTCATAAAGCTAGTTATGAACAGCCATGAACAGTTAACTATGAACAGGTAGTTATAGAGCTGTTCATAGACCAAATTTGTTGGTTCTCATTTTTGCTGATCTTCAATTCGCTGAAAGAGACACAGCTGAGAACTTCTGGCATCGCCCGGATTGCTCCTGTTGAATCATGCTGTGACTGAGGCCTATCTGTCTCTGCTGGGTAGTGCCACTGCTCCTGTTTTGTGTTTGCTATCCAGACTCTAACAAACAGGACTGTTGATATATCCATGAAGTGATTGTGAGTGGATTGAGCTACCACCGCTAACTCCTGTGAACTGAACTGCTGGTTTCCTGACAATGCAGATAGAATTTACTCCAAAGAACCATTTCTAAACAGGTCCGCTTCCTCTGTATCCTTTCTTTTCCACTACCTCTGGTGGGTGGTGGGCTAGAAGGGAGGTTAAAATGCTTAAGAACCATCATTAAAAGTAGGCTTTGAAAAAATTAAAGTTACGCTCAGTAGATTTATAGCATAGCTAGGACAGTTCACAAAGCCCCACCCATATCTCAGAATCTTTTGCTGCTGGAGTAGATGGTCCATTTTCCTCAGAATCGGGCCCTTGTTCCTGAGTCCATGCTCCAGTGCATGGCCTTATACCCATGCACATATGAACAGCATTGGCTAGATTTAGTTGGCTAGAAAGAGGATGAGAAGCTGTTAAGCAGACATGATGGTGTGTGGAGGCATCTGGAGGAGTTGAAAGCTAAATAGGGGTAGGTAGGATTAAACTACATTGTATACATGTATGAAGTTCTCAAATAATTAATAATAAAAAAGTTTAGAAGAAATCTGCTGAAAGTATCCTTCTCACTCAAGGACATGGAAAATACACTCAAATCAAGAACCAGTCTGCTGTAGCCTGTCTATTGGATCTGGCTCTCCACCAAAGCTGTGTGGATCTACCTCTGTGGTTCTTCACTACCCCAGTCCCCAGGACTACTGCAATGATGTTTTAAGAAAGGCAAATCTCACGCTCTTCAAAGTTATGCTCACCCAGTGATACCTCAAACTGAGCTTTCGCCATCTGTGAGTCTATTGACCATATCCATCGTCCTCAGAAGGATACAAACTCAATGGTCCCAGTTTTCAAGGTAGCATCTGGCCCCAGGAGCACTAGCTCACTGTTGGTTCACCATCCCGTGCCTCTATAACCTGGAATCACTCATCCAGTGTTCATAAGCAAGATGTTTATTTTTAGGATTTTAAAAGCCAGAAGAGAAGTCTGAATAGATGCTCTGCTACAAGAACCTGGAGTTTCTCATCTCATCCCCCAAGAGTGGCCTCTAAAATATTTAAGGAGGGAAATACTACCATTCTAAAACAATCTGAGCTGGGAACTCTCTCCTTCAAATGGTTAGTGTGCTCCCTAAAGAGTGCCACAGGGATGACACCTATCCTCTGACGGCTGGTGATCCAGTTTCTCTGACTCCACTGTGATAGCCCTGGAACCAGAAGAAAAAAAATATTTAAAAAATTATTTTATTTACTGCATGCTGATATCTCCTTTATTCCTAAAAATACCATATGCCATAATGTGAAAATATTTCATTAATCACAGCACACTATTCTGACAGTAGTTGTAGTTAAGAAAGATGGATGAAGCAGTTTAGCCTAGTGGGGGAAAGAACATAAGCCACAAGATAAAGAAATTAGGAAAATAAGCCCTACCTGCAACTTATGAGCTGCAACTTTGTTCATGTTATTTAACATCTTTGAAAATTCATTTGTAAGTTGAAATGTGTGAGTGTGTGTGTGTGTGTGAGAGAGAGATATTTATAACAATGTCTTGGAGTTAGAATAAACCTCAATCAAAATGACGTAGATAAAAGATCTGCATTGGCTCCAGGCACATAGTAGCAAACGCTCAGTAAATTGGAGCTACTATTAGGGTGCTTATAGGTTTGTCTTAGATACTGTTCTGTTGTTGTAAAAAAACATCTCAGGGTGGACAAATTGAAACAAATGGGACTGATCTCTCATTCTGGACATTGTGTAATCCATCAAGACATTCAGGATTAGAAAGGGTTTAGCTCATCTTTCTAATCAGCAGAAGGGACATTGGGGACCAACCACCCCCTCATACTTCTATCAGTCTCATGTATAAGGGCTTTATCCTCACAACTGAGAAAATTTTGAAAGACCCCACCTCTTATTTCTATGACATTGGTGACAAAATTTTAGCACAGATTTGGAAGGCCACACAAATACTCAAACCAAACCAACATGCACTCACTGCTTACTGAATACAGGGGCAGCAATACACACTCACATGGGTAGTGAATACAGGGCTCAGTGATGCACACTCACATGGGTAGTGAATACAGGGCTCAGTGATGCACACTCACATGGGTTACTTGCTTTAATGTTATCTCTGTCATAGTAATCAGAATGCTCACTTTTTCAGATAAGACACATAAGGCCTAAAGAGAAGAGCACATCTCCAGAGTTATACATCTAGACTACAATGGAGGAACTATTTGTACTCAGCTCTCCACACCAGCCACAAAGCAGACCGAGTCTATGATCAGAGACTTACAGCATCATTTATGCCTGCCCTCCGGAACCTTCGAGTAAGGTGCTTCCGCCAATCTTGGCTTTTCTCACTCGAGTGACTTTGTTTCAGGATCTTTTCTTATGTTAGGCAGGTTGTTTCCCTTGCAGCTAACCAATGCACAAGAGGGCAGGCTCAACAATCAGCACATTTCAACTCTCTGTTCCCACCACTTGTGCTGATATCCTCCAAAACAATTCACAAAAATTGAAGCAGCATCAAGATGCAAGGGAAACCTACTGCTCTTGCTGGTTTAGCCAGAAGTGGGAGGATATACGTGGCGCAGCAATTAACACTCTGCACAGAGCTTCCCTACATCCAGTAGGTGCTACCATTCTCTCAATTGGTCTAAGATGAAACCTCCTAACCCTCCAAAATTATTAAAGCACTCCTTCACTATTGATGGGCATGAGGTTTGCTTAGTCACCTGGCTCTCAGCTCTTCCACACTCCTGAGAGCCTGGCTGGAGAGTAGACATAAAGTTGATCACCCACCATCCCATGCTCATCCCAAAGGCCAGGCTGTGCAGCTCCAATAAGCAACCTGCTGGGGCTACAATTTCGCCATGCTTCGCTCCGTTAAAACTTATTGGGCACAGTATGTTAACTCAATTAATACTGAGAATGACACGGGCAGGTGTCACCAGAATTGTTAATTTTTTTCTTAATATCTTTTAAAATCGCAAGCTGTCAAGCTTAACACAAGCCACATCCTTTCACGCATTGTATATAATTTGGTTCTGCCTTCCCCATTAGCTTCCGCTACCAGGGCCCCAGGATGCCATCACCAGTTATGGGTTGCTCTCTGCTCCCAACAGTAGAGCAGTTTCCCTTCCCAGAGGAGCAAATCAAAAACACAAATCAGGCTATTTAGTAGAGTTTTGTGTTGTTTGGTAGCTTTTTAAATTTTGTTTCTTCCTTATGAATCAAAAATTTGCTGACTTTATCCTCCTCACAGTGATCCTGATTTAGAAAGCCTAAAGCCCAGACACAGAAGCAATCCCAAAGCCAGCCTGAGTTATCACCTCAAAAATGCATGAGAATGGACTCAAAGACACCCCTCCCATGCAAGCCCCAAGATGGCTTTAGCACCTGTCCTTCCAAGGTGCCCAGGACCCCAGCTGGCCCACAATACTTCCACACTGTCAGCCCAAAAAGTTACCAGATGACTAATTTTCCCAGAGGCAGTTGGCTTGTCCATCTGCGACCTTCAGAAAATAAAACCACATTGTATATAATGTTCAGCATAGAAAAAAATGATCTCTTGATTAGAAGTTACATGTTACTTCTTATGCTGGCTCTTGTTCTAGCTCCTCTAAGTGAAACTCTACGTGGTCTGGAATGACTCTCCACATTAGATGCATATCTGTCAAGGTTTGGAAGAAAAGAGTGTCACTAGGAAAGAGAAAATAGATAATGCTCTTGAGGATTTCTCCCACAAAAAAAAACTTCACATGTTTTATTCCTGAGTTTGGATTCTGAAGATTATTGATGTAAGAACAGCCACATGAATAAATTCAGACACACTTAGGGGGACTCTAAGGAATGTCCTTCCCTCATTCTTGATATTTCTTGTACCCTTGAATCACCAGAAGGAGAACAAGTTCTCTGCTCCTTCTGTTCATAGCACTTTTCTGCATCTCCATTGTCTTTGGGATTAGTCTTGAAATCCATATGTCAGGAATGACCTGTCTCAATTTGCCCATTCATCTAGTAGCACATCTCCATAAACTCCTTAGCTGGCTGCATGGACCCTTTATTCAACCAATGGTGTACACCCAAACCCAGTACCCCAGAAAAAAATCTTGGCCCTGAATTGGTCATTGGACATTAAAGTCAGTTGTCTGGGCTCAGACTACTCAAACAGGAGCATTTGTTTTCTTTCCATAGCTTGAGCGTATCTTTCAGGTATCTGACTTTCTTACTCCTTTGGACCCAGTGCTTCAGCAGACACTGATAGTTGTTGTCTGCACTGGCTGCAAGAGTAAAGACATCTATTAAGGTAAAGGCACTATTGGTATAGGCTAATGTGGAAACTCACCATCATTCATTCCAAGAGGAAATGTGTATTTGTGCTACATCCTAGAGACAAGAGGACTCTGCTTGCTGAACACATATACTTCTAAGGCTATTCTGGATAGTGTTTATATCTGGAAGTAGAATCTAGGAGGGGTTTGTGAATGCAGGCATTGACCTATTTCTCGTAGCTTAGCTTTCCCTATTCCAAAAACCCACCTAAGCAGTGAGGATTAATCTCAGAGATTGACTTATACACTTTTAGAAACTGCTTTTCAGTGTTAGGGATTAAATTCAGGGCCTTGATTACCCTATGTTAACACTCTGCCACTGGGCTTGGACATCCTCATATTTATTTTAATTGTTATTTTGAAGTAGGGACTTTCCAAATTTCTCAGGATAACATTGAGCTTACTCTGCAACAAGGAGCCACTGACTTGTGATTCTCCTGCTTCAGTCTCATCAGTAACTGGGATCACAGGCATATACTGTCACATCTATCTTGGAAACTTTAATCTGACACCCATCACTTTAGTTCCTCAAATTCCTTTTGAAGATCTGGTGTACTTGCTATCCAAGGCACCGAAGAGAGTTAAACCAAGGTGTCTCATTGAATGATTTTGATACTGACTTGAGCTTGCCATGGCCCCAAAGAGGCTTCTCATATTCTTTGTTTAGAAAGCAGGTTTACTGTTCACTGGTAATCAAATGGTATGCATGTGGTAGTACAAGTTATATATTCATCTATATGCTACAAGCTACATAAAGTAGATTGATCACATGGGACTGTACAGCAAAGTACAAAGGATATCTAGGATCTGTTATGAATATGGCCCCACTAGACTATATAAAGTTGCCCATAACAAAGGAAACTTTCAACTGTGCCTGCCCCTGACATCACAGCTTAAGGAATCTCAGCTCTGGATATAAATCTTATAGGTGCAAATCACAGGCAAAGCTTTGAAGGACACTCAATTCAGGAGAAGGAGGCAATGGCCAGAGTCAGTCTTGGTTTTATTTTTCCCTTACTGGAAACTGTACACTCCCTGGAAGGAAATTAAAAAAGGCCTGAGCTATTTCAGGAAGTTCTTCCCTAACTCAGTATATGGCATTTCCAGTGCCTCCAATAGTTCTTCAAACTACACACAAGAAAGGAGGAAAAATCAAGTTGAACCAAGATTACCACAGAATGACCCTGTGCTTCCATAGTGTCAGGAGGCAAGTATCACATCTCCGTGGCACTCACTCCCAGGCCAGGAACTCTTTTTACCTACTTTCTCTCCTCTCTAACAAAGGCTGGTGTAGGCCTTTGGCTTTTCTGGGGGGTATTTTCCTGGAGCTCCTATGGTGAGGAACTTTCTAAAATGTTGTCTTCCCTGTAACCTTGGCTCTATCTTCTTCCCAATTCCCCATATCACCTACATGCAGCTCCTCAAAATCCTTATGGAGGGTTCTTGATTGCAGGCTACATGGCCTCATTTTAGAATGTTTCCAAGGAGTCTGAGGTGCAATGTCAGGGAATTTTCCTATATTGTCCACTGCTTTCTGTAGAGCCTTTAAAACCAGGAGATTGGCAGCTTTCAGGTCTTCTGCTAATACATGGGTCAGAGCTCTCAGGTGGCAAGATAAGAGGAGGGCCACACCCAGACTCGAAGGCTAAGAGGAGAAGTCAGATTCTATTCCAATCTCAGCCACATCCTCCATGCCTCCAAACTCAAAACGTAGCCTCCACTCTGCCATGGGTAGAACCCCTAAGGTAGCGTCTGGTGGTGACAGCAGCTTTGGGCCATGAAAGTGGCCACTTCATTGAGAAGTTTTGCTTCTGGGTCCCAGGACTGCAGCCCAAATGGGGCTTCACACAGAACACTCTGTGTGTGGAACAGTATGTGTTCTTTCAGGCTCCTTTGGGGCAGTTTTTTGTTTGTTTGTTTGGCTGGCTGGGTGGGTTTTGATATAGGGTTTTGCTGTTATACCACAGACTGGTCTAGAACTTGAGTCCTCTTATCTCTGCCCCTTACGAGCTGGTTACAGATTTACCCCACCACCCATAGTTTTGTTGGGCCAATTCTTAAACAGAAGGCCAATTTAGTGACTTGTCTGATAACCACTGAATATTTATAGGCCTGGTAGGATATCCCTGTTTCAAGAATATTTCTGTAGTCTGTAGTGAGCTCAGGAAAAATAAAACCCCACAGAGAGACAGAATTTTCATACATGGATATGTCTCAAGGAAGCTGCCAAGTACTCCCATGTCCTGGTCTCAAAGTTCAACATGCGTGAGAATTACACAGGTGATTATTTTAACACAGGCCATCAGATCCTATTCCTGAGAGTCTAGTTCAGTAGATGAAGGACAGAGAATGGACTTTGCCGGGTGACATGATTCTGGTCCTTCTAGGATCTAGGACTCTTTGATAACCCTGCTCTGATTCCAGGAAATTCAGGGAGCAGGGAGTTGAGGACCCCAAAATGGCAAGGCTTGGTGCCATCTTCCTCTTCTTTCAACCAAAGTAAAATTTCTTTTCACTTCACACATCTGATCACAGTGTGAAATTTCATTTGGATCAAGGTTCCAGTAGTAAGCACAGTTTGAAAACAATTTCTCCAGCTTGTGTCAGTATGTGGGATCATACATATTAAAGGTGGAAATAAAAGGTAACTGAGGTAAGCATCCATTCATACATCAAGCTAAATGGTCACTATTTTACTCAGGTCTCTGTTGTGCTAAACACCATGACCAAATCCACTAGTGGAAGGAACCAAGGGTTTGTTTCATTTCACTGTTCATCACTTATGGAAGTCAGCGAACTCAAGCAGGACAAAAACTCCAGAAGGGCAAGAACTTGAAGCCAGAACTGTGGAATAATACTGCTTCCCAGGCTTGCTTTCTGGCTCATAGTCAGCTGACTGATGTAGACAGCCCAGAATCATCTGCCTAGATATGGTACTGTCCACAGTGGACTGGGCCTTCCTACATTAGTTAGCAATCAAAAGAAGGCTCACAGGTCAATCTGATGGAGGCAATTCTTCAACACAGGTCCCTTGTTCCCAGGTCAAGTTGACAAAATTAATCTGTATAGTCACTCCAAACTAAAACACTATTCAGGGCCTTATGTGTGTGTAACAAAATAAATCTACACACAAATTATTGTAAGGTATTGGGGTGATAGATATGCTAACTAGCTTGATTAACTCTTCCTTTGGTATAGATGTGTATAAGGCTCACACTGAGCCTTATAAGTATATATAGCTGTTCCTTGGTACCCATGAAAAACTGGTTACAGAACATCTGAGTATCAAAATCCTTACTTACTCAAGTCTCTTCTACAGTACAGTATACAATAGTATTTAAACAACCTATTCACATCCTCTCAATCATTTACACAGAAATACCTACAATTTTAAAATGGTTGTTATTTTATATAATTTAGAAAATAATGATAAGATATAATAATAATCCTGGTAACATATTTCTATATAATATATTATTTTGATAATAATATAAAACATAAAATAATAACATGTTGATTCCTCAGTAGGTTGATTGCATGGAAAAGGAACCCACAATTATGAAAGACTGACTGTACAAGTATTATTCATCAAATGAATAACTAACAAATGAGCATGACTACTGTCATGAAATTGTAGTGATGAGCTTCTTTGCTGTATGCATATTTCACGTGTGGCTCACATACCATACTCTTACCCATTTCAGGAAAGGGTTTGCTAACTTCTAATAGGTTTCAGATTTGACATCTTTCAACACATCAAGATTGAGCTACACACAATCAGTTAACATCAGCATTCAAACTGAAAGCTATGTGCTATTCCTGATCCAGGATTCAGCAGAAATTTTTAGAATTCCATCTGTGTAGGTTTAGGAAAGCATTCATAGGTGGAATAGTGTTTGACAGTATCTTGAAAGATGAATAAATGATAGAAAGGTATCAAGGGAGGTGGAAAAGCTGAAAACAGTGATGGGGTTTGGCAGAAGACAGAAAGACATGAACCTCATTAAGACTGTAAGCCAGGAAAGTAAAAAAGGATCATGGGGCGGGGGATCCCTAGAGAAGAGTATACCAGGATCTAAGTGATGTGAAGGAGAAATGGGAAATTGAGGAGGGAGATTTTAACTGGAAAGTGAGATGAAGATCAATACAGGAGGAGTGGGAGAGAGGAAGAATACAAAACATAGACGATGTTTGAAAATGCCATAAGGAAACATAGATATAATGACTTAATATTTATGCCACTTGAACTAACATTGACCTCTCCTCCCCCAACGAGGGCTATAGACCATCTGATAAGAATCCCAGGAACAAGCATCAGAAAATTCTTTTCCAAGTATTCATTAGGGAAATCCAAGAGGCTCCCAAAACAATAGAGGCTACTACTATTGACTTTGTTTGCCTCCCAGAGGTTGAATATAAATCTCTATTGCTAAAGACACTGTGTTATTTGGACACAGGATTCAGAAGAGATGAGGTGGATCTGACCTGAGAGCTTTGCCCATGAGGACTTAGTTTCATAGTACCAGAGGTGTTATGTGAGCTGCCAAAGAGGGGAAGTGATCAGTGGTCCTATCTAGCTATGGCATCATGTAAGATATTCCTAAATATCTTACAATAGTGGCTCATATCTTAGTGGTAACCAATAGTTGTATGACCTTAAGGCCTGATCAACAAGAGGAAAATTATGCTGTTATTGAAAACCTAGCCAACTACCAAGGAATAGTGAGGTTATGAATCAGAGAGTCACAATTACTTACTGCATTCAAAACACTTATCTTTTTATCTACAGATACGTGTAGCTTCCACCCCTATCAAGGAAGCTTCTCTTTGCAGCATATGTAGACCATCATAGACAACCACACTGGTCAAAACACAGAGAACAACTTAATGTGGGTTATCCAGCCCCAGAGATAGATCCACAAAACACCTGCATCTGAGGCTCAAGGAACATTGAAGAAGAGGAAGTTGAAAGATTTTAAAAGATGCTGAACCAGAAGTCTGATGTGAGGTTGTGTCTTCTAGAAATGACAGGAAGCTACACTCATTTTGACAACACAGCCGTCTTAATAATAGTCAAGCAATGGCAACACCAGTAGACACACTAGCATGGAAGGGGTAAATCTTATAGATAGCCACCATCAAAGAGCATCCTGAGTTTTGCAGGCAAATGGATGGAACTAGAGAATATCATCCTGAGGGAGGTAACTCAGACCCAAAAGGACTTGCATGGTATGTACTCACTAATAAGTGGATGTTTGGAAAAAAATACAGAATACCCAAGATACAATCCACAGAATTCAAAAAGGTCAAGGACACAAGCTGAAGTGTCCAAGTGAGGATGCCTCAATTCCACTTGGGAGAAGAAAGCAATCACAAGTAGAGAGGGAGAGAGGGATGTAAAAGGGAAACTGGATGGGGTGGGGAGGGGTTGGGGGGGAGAGGGAAACCTGATCTAGTATTAGATGAGAGAAAAGGACTGAAACCCCAAGGTCCAGCAGAAAAAATGGAAATAGGCAACCTCAGGAGATAGGAGGTTGGGGGGCCCTCCAGAATGCACCAGAGACCTGGAAGGTGAGAAACTCTCAGGTCTCAAAGGGAGGGATCTTAGATGAAATGCTCAACAGTAAAGAGACCAAACTCATAGAGCCCATCTCCAGCAGGAAGACAGGGCATCAAATAAGGGAGTGGGAAGGGTCATCCCACAATCATACCTTTGACCCATAATTGTTCCTGTCTGAAAGAATTACAGGGATGGAAAGGAAATTGAGGAAAAGAAGGTCAAACAACAGGACCAAAGAGGGATCCAGCTCAAGGGGAGGTCCCAAGGCCTGACACTATTACTGAGGCTATGGAGCCCTCAAAATAAAAGGCCTAGCATGACTGCCCTCCAGAAGACCCAACAAGCAGTTGAAAGAGACAGATGCAGATATTTGGGTGAGAAACAACTCACCCCTGCTGTTGAATTAGGGGGGGGATAAATGAAGCTGAAGAAAAGGGGGACCCTGTAGAAGGACCAGCAGTCTCAATTAATCTCGACCCCCAAGAACTCTCACCAAGATACTGGACCACCAAACAGGCAGCATACACCAGATGATATGAGAGCCACAACACACATACAGTAGGGAACTTGCAGATCTGTGTCCATTCAGAGATGATGCACCTAACCCTCAAGAGACTGGAGGCCCCAGGGAGTTTAGACGTCAGATGGGGTGCAGGGTGGTGACATCCACGTGGAGACTGGGGATGGGGAGGACTTATGGGATGTGGAACAGCCAGAGGGTGGAAGGAGGAGAGGGTTGGGGAGAATGAGAATAAAATTTGGAGTGTAAAAAATTAATTAATTAATTAAAAAAAGAACTAACTATAGGCTAAGAGGAGAATTGGTCTTCCCCTAGAATGAGTACCCTAATTGGCTATGAATACAAGTGATTAACCCAGAAAGCAGAACATACAAGCAACACTAAACAGACTCAAACAGCATGTTTTATTTAAATATTTAAATATGCATCTATGAGTGTGTAACATTAAGAATTAAAGAAAAGGAAGCCATGAATTTGAGAAGGAAAAGGGAGATAACATGATGACAAGAAAAGAGGATAAATGATGTAATTATATTTTAATTAAATTGTGTTATTATTATCATTATTTTATAATTGAGTAGCTTCCATGTGTATGTGTGCTTTCCATTGTTTTTGTTGGTATTGAGGACCAGCCTTAGTCCATGGTGCATGGGATCATTTCAATCTTCTTGTATCTGTTGAGGCCTGTTTTGTGGCCAATTATATGGTCAGTTTTGGAGAAGGTACCGTGAGGTGCTGAAAAGAAGGTATATTCTTTTGCTTTAGGATGAAGTGTCCTATAAATATCTGTTAGATCCATTTGGTTCATAACTTCTGTTAGTTTCACTGTTTCTCTGTTTAGTTTCTGTTTCCATGATCTTCCCATTGCTGAGAGTGGGGTGTTGAAGTCTCCCACTATTGTTGTATGGGGTGTGATGTGTGCTTTGAGCTTTAGAAAAGTTTCTTTTATGAATGTGGGTGTCCTTGCTTTTGGAACATAGATGTTTAGAATTGAGAGTTCATCTTGGTAGATTTTTTTGTTTGACCAATATGAAGTATCCTTCCTTATCTTCTTTTGATAACTTTTGGTTGAGAGTTGATTTTATTTGATATTAGAATGGCTACTCTAGCTTCTTCCTTGGGACCATTTGCTAAGAGATATTAAGGAAAAGTGATTGCTACTTCCTGTTATTTTTGTTGTCAGAGGTGGAATTATGTTTGTGTGGCTATCTTCTTCTGGATTTGTTGAAAAATTACTTTCTTGCTTCTTCTAGGGTGTAGTTTCCCTCCTTGTGTTGTTGTTTTCCATCTATTATCTTTTGTAGGGTTGAATCGAAGGAACGATATTGTGTAGTTTTGGTTTTGACATGGAATATCTTGGTTTCTCTATCTATTGTAATTGAGTTTTGTTGGGTATAGTAGCCTGGGCTGGCATTTGTGTTCTCTTAGGGTCTGTACAACATCTGCCCAGGATCTTCCAGCTTTCATAGTCTCTGGTGAGCAGTCTGGTGTAATTCTGATATTTACTGGCTCCTTAAGTTGGAAATCTTCACTCTCTTCTATACCTATTATCCTTAGGTTTGGTCTTCTCATTGTGTCCAGGATTTCCTGGATGTTTTGGGTTAGGAGCTTTTTGATTTTTGCATTTTCTTTGACTGTTGTGTCAATGTTTTCTATGGTATCTTCTGCACCTGAGATTCTCTATCTCTTTTATTCTGTTGGTGATGTTTGCATCTATGACTCCTGATCTCTTTCCTAGGTTTTCTAACTCCAGGGTTATCTCCCTTTGTGATTTCTTTATTGTTTCTATTTCTATTTTTAGATCTTGGGTAGTTTTGTTCATTTCAGTCACCTGTTTGATTGTGTTTTCCTGTAATTCTTTAAGGGATTTTTGTATTTCCTTTCAGGGCTTCTAGCTGTTTACCTGCGTTCTCCTGTATTTCTTTAAGGGAGTTACTTATGTCCTTCTTTTTTTTACATTAAAAAAACTTTTATTGTTAATAGCAAATCTTCATTTCTTGATTTTTAAATAATAGAAATATATAGGGATTAGATGTCAGGAAATAGGTAAAATTATAATTTAAATGAATACAATCAGCATTTTTTAAATGTATAAAGTTAGTCAAACTTTGTAATACAGTAAAAACATGGATGGAGCTGGTGGCTGCTTGATGCAAATACTAAAACCGAACTGCCTACCTCACACTCACTTATTTTATCCATACTCCATATGGCAGTGTTCATCCAGCAAGAACGAAAGGCTCAGAGCAAGTATTTTAGTCAATTACAAGTCTTACTAATTAATTACAAGTCATGCCCTGCCAGGATAACAGTCTCTAGGATAAGACTGAGGACACAAAGCCCTTAAAAGGCAAGACACTCACACTGGCAAGGGAGCATAAAACAAATTTTGGCCAACCAAGGTCACAAGGCTCAACGTCGTCAGGTGTTTCCTTAGAACCTGACGGCTTCACAGAACCAAGGAGTGGGACATTCTCCCGAGTGTGTTGGCAGCTTTCTCGGTGTCCACCTTTTCTGAAAGTCAGAACAGCTTACTGCTAAAATGTACTGCCAGCTCATTGGGAAAAACAATCAGATTGAAAATTTGTAGCATAAATGTGCTAAGAAACATTATTCTTAATCCACAAGATGTTTTCTCAAATTGAGAAATATTCCGATAAAGTTAGTCTTATAAAAAGTTCAAAATACTAAAACACCTAAAAATAATAAAGAAGAAAGGACATTATGGAAAAGTACACGGCCACCATGACTTTCACCAAGCTGCCCCTGGAGAGTGCCTCTTTACTCTAACAAATCCTATTTACAGAGAATGTGTACACTGGAATCTAAGACATGCCTCAAATGTGAGTGACCCATTACTATGGTTTTTATAAAAAGACGATATCCTTCCCCCCCATTTTTCATCACTATAAAAACAACTAGGCCGTGATGTATCACTGGCGTGAAAGAGCCCGTGATCATAAGGGGAAAAACATCTCGCTTGAGTTTCCACAACTTCCCCCCTCTTCCAACCGCAGGTCTGGGGGCAGAGGGGTGCCCCCGGGTCCCCAGGTCGAGGAAGCGTGGCTGAAGAGAAGCTGCTATTCTCAATTCTGCCAACTTCCAGGACTGGCAAGTTCAGGGATGACTCGGTGGAGACGAAGGGAGCAGTGCTGGATTCTCCTTCTGGATGGTACATGACAGTGGACGCTCTCTGTTTTTCAGAGAAATTGCTCTCATCTGAATTGGACCTAGAAAGGTTGTTGGTGGCTCCAGCTGCAAAGGGCTCACAGCTGCTGTACTTCAGGCCTTTGAGGTGCTCCAGTTTTATATTCCGAAGCTTTAGGACTTCATCTGTTATCTTCTGAATCAGGAAGTTCTGTGTTTTCTCCCTGCGGATGGATTCCACAAGGGTGTCCAGGCCCCTGGGGTTCTCCTGTAAGTAGTCTAGTAACTTCCCGGCCCTTTTTCTCCTTGAAGTTCGGCAAGAAATTTCTTCCATGTCTTCTCTACTTAGTTTTTTTTTTTTTTTTTTTTTTTTTTTTTTGCACGTAGATGATCAAAATGTCTCTCAGCTATGATTTTCTCACACAGGTAAACACGCAAATTCTCTAAAGTGTCCTTCACTTCAGTCAAGTCCTCTTCCGTGAGGGAAGTACGGGAACCTCCATGGCCGAGGCCAGGATGGTGTCCTTCCGGCCCGCGCCACCCCGCCCAAGCTAAGGGCTACGGCCTCCCGGAATCAGGCTGTGACTTTTGGGGACTAGGAACAGAAGAATGGGGGCCGGCCAGCTGGCTGACTTATGTCCTTCTTAAAGTCCTCTATCATGAGAAGTGACTTTAGATCCAAGTCTTGCTTTTCCGGTGTGATGGTGTATCTAGGACTTGCTATGGTGGGTAATTGGGTTTTGATGATGGCAAGTAACCTTGGTTTCTGTTGCTTAGTCTTTCTGGTTCTTAGTCTTGCCTCCCGCCATCTGATTATCTCTAGTGCTACCTGCCCTCACTATATCTGACTGGAGTCTGTCCTTCCCGTGATCCTGGTTGCATCAGAACTCATCAGAGTTCAGCTGTCTTTGTGATGCTGTGATTCTGTGATCCTCTGATCCTGGGTGTGTCAGAGCTCTTGGGAGACAAGCTGCTTCTGGAACTCTGAGATCCTGGTGTAACCAAGCTCCTGGGATCCTAGGATCCTGTCATCCTGTGGACCTGGGCCTGTTAGAGTGCCTGGGATTGGATCTTCCTCTGGGTGTTGTCGTACTGGCTGCAGAGTTAGCGACCAAGGTCTGCTCAGGACGCTAGCTCAGACCGGAAGGAACCTGTGCCACTGGTCAGGTGGAGTTTCTCGATGCCTGGGTCCCGCTGGTCCCAGTTATTTCTGGTGTTGGGGCAGATGTTGTGTCCTCCTCACCTCTGATCCTATGATCCTGGGCATGATAGAGTCTATTTATTTATTTATTTATTTACTTACTTACTTACTTATTTATATCCCATATGCTGACCTCTCCAGGTCCCCCTTGCAGAGTTCCTCCCTCTATCTCACTCCCCTTCAAGCACAACATAGCATAATTAATAGTGTGAGGGATTGGTGCCTACCCGTGGGATGGATCTCAAAATGGGCCAGTCATTGGTTGGCTATTCCTTCAGTGTCTGCTCCATCTTTGTCCCTTGATTTCTTTTAGAAAGGACAAATTTGGAGTCAAAAGTTTTATAGGTAGTTTGGTGTCCCCGTCCCTCCATTGAGAGTCTTGTCTGACTACTAGAAGTGGTCTCTTCAGGGTCCATATCCCCACTGTTGGGCATAGAGCAGAATGATGGGTTCTGTTTATCTATCTACTCTGTTAGACTGTCTCTTTTTACTGGGGAATTAAATCCATTGATGTTGAGAGATATTAATGACCAATGATTGTTACTTCCTGTTATTTTGATGTTGGTGGTAGTTTTGTTTGTGTGTGTGTGTGTGTGTGTGTGTGTGTGTGTATGTGTGTGTGTATGTGTGTGTATTTCTCTTTTGTTGGTTTTAATGGCATGAAATTATTTATTTCTTGTGTTTTCTTGAATATGGTAAGCCTCATTGAGTTGGAGTTTTCTTTTCCGTATCCCCTGTAGGACTGGGTTAGTGGAAAGGAATTGTTCGAATTTAGCTTTGTCATAGGATACCTTGGTTTCTCCACCTATGGTGATTGAAAATTTTGCTGGGTATAATAGTCTTGGCTGACATTTGTGTCTCTTGCAATTTGCAAGACCTCTGCCCAGGCCCTTCTAACTTTTAGAGTCTCAGATGAGAAATCAGGTGTAATTTGGATAGATCTGCCTTGGTCTTTTTCCCTTGCTGCTTTTAAAATTCTTTCTTTGCTCTGTCTGTTTAGTGTTTTCATTACTATGTGACAGGAGGATTTTCTTCTCTGTTGCAATCTGCTTGGTATTCTGTAAGCTTTCTTTATAGGCATCTTTGTTTAGGTTAGGGCCTTTGAGCTAGAACTCTTCACTTTCTTCTCTTTCTGTTATTCTTAGGTTTGGTCTCTTCAGTGTCCTAGATTTCCTGGAAGTTTGTGTCATAGACTTTTTAGATTTTGCATTTTCTTTGACTAATACATTGATATCTCTCATATTTTCATCTGAGATTCTCTCTTCCATCTCCTGTATTCTGTTGGTGATGCTTATGTCTGTAGTTCCTGTTCTCTTTCCTAGGTTTTCCATCTCCAGGATTACCTCCATTTGTGTTTTATTTATTGCTTCCATTTTCCTTTTCAGGTCTCGGACAGCTTTATTCACATCCTTCACCTGTTTAATTGTATCTTCCTGTATTTCTTTATATTTATTTGCTTCTTCTTTTAATGTCTCTACCTGCTTGAATGTATTTTCCTGTATTTCCTTAAGGGATTTATTTGTGTTCTCTTTAAAAGCCTCTATCACTATACTATTAGATTTAAGATCCTCTTGTGTTTCAGTTTCATTAAAATATCTAGTGTTAGTTGTCTCAGGATAGCTAGTCTCTGGTAGTACCATATTGCCCTAGGTCTTGTTGATTGTGTTCTTATGCTATCATTTAGTCATTTAGTTTTTTCCTAGGGTTAGCTGGACAATCCTGATAGCAGCAGGAGTTCTCGGGAAGGTGGGTTGAGCCATGGGCCAGACACTGCTATCCCAAGCAGACCAGCTGGAGTAGCAGATGGATCCAACTAGGATGGATAGTCAGGTAGAATTCCAAGCTAGTTAGTTTTAGGACCCATGAATATTTCCATGGGTTGGGGAACAACATGCTTTTGGAGTCCCGCAAGGATCCTCCAGACTGAAGAGCAAGGTTAGAGCTAGACAATGGGGCTCCAGGGATCTCAGGCACCACTCCCTGCCTTTAATGGGATCTTACTCTGACTTCCTCTGTGGTTCCATAGCACTTTGTCCTAAAACTCTGAGTTCTCCTGCACCTGGTCATAGCCAGGCACCATGAGGCTTCCTCTGTTATTAGGTTGAACTAAGCAAGAGAAGCCAAGATTTTTGATGTTAACAAAAACTGGTACAAATTCTAGTTTTGCCTGTTCTTGCCTGTATAAGCTGGGTCAAATTAGTTAACCTCTGTGAGTTTGATTTGCCTCATTGAAAACTCAAGATAATAAAAACTACAGTAAAAATTTGACGAGTGTCAAGTACTAACACTTGTAGATGTTATATAGTTGGTAAAATTTTTATATGTTTACATAGATGTTGGGAAAATAAAAGACACCTTCCTCTCAAACAATATTCACCCAGTTCTTCTGACAACTTGAGGTGACTTAATTTAGTCACAATGTAAATTGTAAAGCAAAGTAACACTCAGTTAAGAACAGCATGCTTTTTATAACCATATACTTATAGTTGGCTAAGACAACCTCCTAAATATCTCTATAGTTATAAAAACAGATCCCCAAATTATTGGCTTTCCAATACCTAGTTTAATTTAAGTTATTATACATCTTTAAAAACAACAAAACTAAATTGTCTTTAAATGGCTGATGAATTTCTATTAAATTAGATTTCAACCTCTTCCAATTAAGCTCAGTGGGTAAATTTTTATTTCATTTATGTTTCAAGTGCAGAAGTAAGATGAACCAAACATGTGAAACTAGATGTCACTACAGAACAACAGAAAATATTTTTATCCAGACCACCAGGAGGAAAATAATACACTGAGATGATGTCTGTCAATAGAACGCACATCTTCACCTAAGAATGCAGATAACGTAAGAATGATCACATGGATAAAAGTAATACACATGAAGTCATTGTAATTCTTCTCTATGGGGAATAGAGATGTTTGAAATTTTTCATAATGAAATCTATTAAGTAGAGAAGGCAAGACAGGCTCTCCCTGAAATTCAGTGCCTGAACAGCTGACACAGAAGGAGTGCTTAGAGACTCAGCTCCTGCCTAAGTTGTTAATAGACCTTGCCATTGGTCATGTGATGCAAGCCTACCAGCTAAGAGTTGAAAGATCATGAAAACTTCTGTGCTGATTTCAAAAGACTAGGAGGTCAGGCAATGAGTGACAGGCTCAGAGCTCCTTTAGGCAACCTCTGAGAGGGAATATATGGAAATGAAGTCTAAGTTAGAGTAGAAACCCTAGGACACTGGAGATACCAGAAGCATGAAACACCTTCTAGGGAGAGCCAATGGCCATGAGAAGATCCAACCCTAGACAGAAGTCATGGGACCATGTGAAGTATACCATGATTCAGTATATAATGTGACTAAGGCTAGTTATAGAGATTGAAACATCACAAATCCAAAGACAAATTTCAAATTATCTTGGAATATTTTGCCCCATGAATGTCCTTCCAAGTTCATTGTCTACTCCTGTAAGTAACCAAACACCTGTGACTTACCATTAGGTAAATCATTTAGTGTATATGAGCAGACCCTTGGTTTCCACCAGCACCAAACTAAAGATAACGCCAGATAGCATCTGAAGCCCACAGCAGAGTTTCCTTCACTTTACTCTAACCATCTACCTAATGTACCAATGTATTTGGAAATATTTCACTTTTATGTTTTTCTTCATTTTCTTACTATATAAACCATTGTGAAAGTATACCAAACTGGACCATGGAATTTGAGGTAACTGAAATCTGTGTCTCCAACTCATGGTCACTCATACTTGGCCCTAAATTAAACTATCTTTAAGGTAAGAGCTGTTTCTTTTACATTGACTGCTGTAAATGGCATGGGTGAAGAGTTAAGCAGCCAGCCCTACTGGAGATCACATCATGCCATTATATGCCCCCGAGGCTAAGCATGGAGTTATTTGCCTTACTTCATTTCAATCTTACCTCAGTCCTACCCTTCTTGTTCTCCCATTTCTCTACTTTGGAATATTGATATTTACTCTGTGCCACTGTGCCTTGGAAGGGCATAACTTTTTTTTAGCAAAACCCATAATGAAAAGTTTGCCTTGAGTCTCAAAAGAGACTTTGGACTTAGAATTAAATACTCTTAGAAAAAAATGTTGAATATTAACAGTTTGAGAACTCTTGGGGATGGACTAAGTACATTTCTCAATGTGAGATGTCCATGAGTTTTGTGTCCCTGTGGTGTCATGTGTTATATGTTATATGTTATATGAAATGTCCCCCACAATCTCACATGTTGAGTACTAGTGGCACTATTCTGCTTTGGTCTAGCATTGCCACCTTAAAAGCAGTTAACAGCACCTGGAATAGAGCTACAATGTCCATAAATGGGTTACATGCAAGGACCATGAGGTGAATGAATGAGCACTAAGTCTCAGAACAGTGTTGGGGGCAGCATCTGAACAGACAACTAAAAGTTGGGGAGAGAATATAATCATAGATGAAGTAAATGGGAAAAGACAACTCCAACCAAAGTATGGGTAGAAGGCTTGGATTTATAAAAGTAGGTTATGAAATGTGTGTCTTATACAATGCTACATGTTGAGTAAACTTAATTTGCTACTGATAAAAAATTGTGTGTCAGATATTCTTGGAGATCTAGGAGAGTTTGAAGAACAGGTCCAGTGATACTATTAAAGGAGGAAAATGTAAATATAAATATACTGGAAAGAAAGCAGAAGGGACCAGTAATTCCCAGCTTCCCCTAAGTTCAAGCTAAAGAGCCATCATCTTCAAATAGAAGTGAATTATCAAGAATAAAAAGACCAGCCATCATTGGTCTATAAAAATTGTTGTGATGACTCTCTCTTTAGGATTTTGAAGCTAAGTTGTGTATGACTTTGGACTCAATTACTTTTACTGTATGTTGGCACAGAGCATTGATTCTGTCCCAGGAATTAAAATTCCTGCAATGGAGTAGCTTTGTTTATAAGTACCCATAGCTTTGAGAGACCTAATGAGTCTTCATGGAGAGTTGCCCTTTAGTAAGATAAACATGCTTCAGCTTTTCCTTCTGGGTTACATAATCCTGGAAATGCACAAATGTGCGCATCTTTCCTGAAGTGTGAATGCACTCCCACACATGCACACACAGGCACACACACACACACACACACACACACACACACAAACACACACATAATGTACTTTACACCTGGGAAAGAATAGTGTATAATGGCTAAAATAAATGATGCTTGAGTCTTAACCTTGCCAGTAGCCTTCTGTATGACCTGGACTATAACATCACCATGGCACATTTATGTATGTACCATACTTATCACTCAGTTATATCCCTTCATTTTCTTAGGTACGTTCTCTCACCCCTGCTTTGGATTAGGAACTCGGAGGATCTTGTAACAGGCCCCTTTTGAGGACATTGCATTCCCCAGTGTACACTTACCTTGGCCTTTGAGTTTGTGCTTCCGTAGAGGTCTAGCCTGTGAACTGAGAAAAGTATCAACAACCTGATACTAAATTCTGATCCTGCGAACTGAGAAAAGTATCAACAACCAAGTTATTCATTGTCACGGCATGCAGGGATTGAGGAAAAGACAAAGAAAAAAGGCAGATCAGAAAACACCAACAGAGTCTGTCAGTGTTTGCAACCATTTCTCCAGACTACTAGTTTCCCAGGTTCTGTGGAGGACATTGGGAAGAATGAATGAACAAACACCCAGCATGTGTTATACATTGCCCATTTTCATGGCATCACCCTGCCACCTTTGCTCACAGGTCTGCCCAGTACTAGCAGAACCAGGCCTGGAGAACACTGAGTCCATAAAGATTTCCTCTAGCTCCAGCTTCCCCTACACCCATAGCCACAGATAGCCACTTCCTACACTAACCCCTGGGATGGCCTTCTGTCCCCCAGAGCTCCCAATGCTTTGTTGTTTCCTGGAGTTTACCACCCTCTATCCTTACTTCTGTAGATTCTCTAATTTGATCTTGAAGTTACTTTCTAGTTCACTGATGATAAAAACCCATACTTATGGTAATAAATTGTATACCCTGTAATTATCAAATAATTTTATAAAATAGTTCCATTTATACAAATGAGCGGAAGGGGAAGTCTGGCTCACACACAGCAAAACATCACCGGTGATTGTCTCTGGGTATTGGGATTTAATTACTGCTGCCTTTCTCTTTTATGATTCTGTCTTCTTTGACATTTAAACATGCACTTTTATTAGCTTTGTGATCAGAAGAAACAAAAGGCTATTTTCATTTTTGAAAATTAAAAAATAATAACTATTCCTCCAACTGAAACTGAAGGTCAAACTTTCCTGATGACTTAAGTCCCCTTCCTAAAAACAGCAAGGGCTTCAGAATGATCTGCTGCAGACCTGCAATAATAATTTACTTATTTTATAACTTAATAGCTATTGTAACCCAATGGCCCAATAAGATACATATGCTAATTTACTGGAGCTGAAAGAAGACTAATTATCCAGGGGAGAGGGCATCCCCTGAGCTTAGTCACTTGTAACCCATGGTAAGACCACCAGGGCAGAGAGCCAGTCCATACTGATAAATGATCCATCTTAAAGACTTGGGGAGGTTCACTGAAGCATTATTTATGCTGCAGTTGTCAATATGGCTGAGCTGATCACTGGACTGACATTTGGTAAGTGAGGAGCAGTGAATATAAAGGTCAAGGTTGGGTACTGAAAGCAAAAACTGATAGTCGAAAGTATCCTGCCACTCCACGGCCTGTGATCTTGGGATTCCTATTTTAAAGTCTGAAGTTTTAATCTAATGGAGCTATGGTCATCCCTGAAGCAAAAGAGCTTTTGGTCTCAACAAAAAATAGATAAACAGCAATCACTTCCAGAGCCATTAGGAAAGAATCAATACTTGGGCCAATCTGGGAGTGGCTGAGCCTTCCACAGTTAACAGTGAAAAACTACATTTCAGTTTATTGGAATTTTTCAACAAAAACATACAGCATTTTCCCCAACTTTCCAAAGATGAGTAGCTGAGAATAACGAATCAAATTATATCACAGGGTGCTTTTCCCACTATGTAAGGAGGCTTGGAGGAACTGCCACAGCTTTTGCAAGTGGACTAAATGACCCAAGAAAAATCATTATGCTGATCATTTCAGAGTCAATTTAGCGACTAGAAACTGAGAGGAAACTTACATTTATTCTGTATTCTTTGCCAGGCACTATGCTAGGCATTTTATGTGCATAGTCTCACTTATTGCTCATGACATAAAAAATAAGATAGAGAAATAATCACCGGCATACCATAAAAAAACGATGAGGGTCAAAGAGTAAAACGTGGTCCCTGACTTTCCCTTTTTTACCTTATAATTTGTTGTTGTCCTTTGTTTAGGTTTTATGAGATTTTTAAAAATATTATAATGATGAACAAAGTGTCAACCTGAATAAAAGAAATGTGAGCACAGATCTGAGAGATGGAGAAGCAAAGAGAACCAACTGCTGACTTAACTTGATTCTCATAAGACATTGGCCTAAATTTCCGAATGTTACAGGAGCATTTCAAAACCACTGTGCCAGTCTCAGCTGTGTGGACAAAGCTCCTCCAGGCTTCACTTCCTTATGCTATACCATCCAACAGTTTATCAGAGGTCATCCCTATATTGACACAAGTGGCCCCTAAGTGTTTTAAGAACGCAACTCATTTATATATGAGTCATTAGTAACAGTATCTTCTATGTCATCTTTCAGCTGTCATTTCTACATAGGACCACCACTGGATTTTTTCAAGGATTTTGGTTCAATTACTTTAAGGGTACATCTGCCCAAGATACATTTTTCTAATAAGTATTTAACAACTTGTAAATTTCACATAAGAATACTAATTTATCCATTTTGTGAAGACTTCCTTTTTTTCTTTCTAGATTTTTTTGTGTGTATATTTTGAATTTTCTGAGTACTAAATAGATTTTTAAGTAAATTAGACCATATTTAATATTTTACCAGATTTAGTTAAATATGACTTCCTAGCTAGTAATATCTGTCTTGACTTCTTTTCTTGGTGCTGTGGTAAAACCACTTGACAGAGGCAACTTAACAGAGAAAAGGTTTGTTTTAGCTCAGGGTTCAAGGGTGCACAGTCTATTATGATGGAGAAGTGAAGGTGTCAGGGGCAGGAAGCAGCTGGTCATATCACATGCACAGTCAGAGACCAACAGGCCTGTGCTACTGTTGAGTTCTCTTTCTCCATCGGTACAATCCTGGATCCAAGTCAAGGAACAGTGTAACTGATCTTTCCACCTTAATGTGTGTCAGATTGTTGTTGAGTTCCAAAATTTGGTCTTAAAGTTTGCTTCTTTCTCTCATAATAATCTGTGCACACACAGTCCGCACAGCATCTATCATTACAAACATCAGCATTTTTTCCTTAACATTTCCTAAGTTATCATGATTGGTCTAAGTACACCATGGTGACTTCCTCCCTACAAAAAGAGTTAAAAGGGAGGACACTCGTACCCTTTAAGGGTATATCCTATAAGGATAAAATTGAGAATTTGTATATGCCACATCTACACCATCCCACTAACCAGGACTAAGCCATATGGACACTAGGAAATGTCTTTATTTGAGGGGAGATGACACCAAACAAAACTCCAGAGTTCTTTCAATAGAGAAATTAATTAAGGACAGAGAAGAAATGGGCTTGTCTGCCAAACAGGTAGTTGAGTTAAGAACAAGGGCCTGGAGGCTGAGACTCTGGCTTAGTATCTGGATGAACCATCAATCATTAGATGACCTTGGCAAAGATATTTGACTCACAACATTGCTGCTGACAACACTACCAATTTCATTAGATTATTGGCAGGGTTAAAACTGCTAACACTATTTCTCATCAGAGTTTTGGGCCCCCAGTAAGTACTTTAGTGACTTCAAAACTTTGACTAACAGAAATATGGAGTTCAGTTCCTCATTAGATTTCCCTTCAGGGAAACATTCCAATGGCTTGGGTGTCCATTGAGCCCCACTATTATTAGAGACTTGATCCCAGAGCAGCAATACTGGAAGATAACATGGACTTTTAAAAGGCAGGACCTAATGGAAGGTCCTTTAATCATTGTACATAACATATGTCTTTACACTGGTGTAGGTGTCTTATCTGTGTGCCTCCCTTACTTTGAGCTAAATAGATTTCTCTTTATAAAGATGGTTGCTTTAAGTACTCCATTGTTATCCTGTACAGTGAACAAATGCATACTCTAGGCATCTTGAAGGCAATGGTGGCTCCTGTAAATTCTCTTGGAGAAAGAGTGAGTATATTCCACATTTGGAGCCTATAGGAGCATGAAAGGAGGCTGTTTAATATATTTCTCTCTAGGTAAATCGCTATCCTACACATTGTGTTTACAGAGATGTGCCCAGTCTTACAAGGTAAACAATGATTTTCATATACATACTGAACATTAGCTGCCTTCTAATGAACCTTGGTAAAAATGTGTGCCTGTCTGAGCATGCCGTAATCAAAATCTTGAGGGGAAATGACAGCAATGTTTCAACAAGTTCTTAGACAGTAATGGCATGCTAACAGGTGCTGGAGCCATTGCTGAATAACAACACTAATGTGAATGCTAATAAGAAATTTTAATGCTATTGATATTCTCACTATGTCTCTCCTTACTGTATAGCCCTGTTGTAAGTTGGTAATGCTTTCAGTCATCTGATCCTCATAATAACCTTATGATTGTTTTCATTTTACTGATTATGAAACTGAGAGGGAGGGGGAGAGCAGCCATACTAGACCAAGAATTTGAACCCAGCCTTTCTCAGAGCACACACATTAAACTTTTTAAACATACTAAAGCACTATGTTTCTTTTCATCTCCAGTGACAGGAATTTGATGGGTTGACTGGAGCCCCTTGGACAGCATCCAAGGCTGCATCATTACCACCTGAACCCCTACCAACTTCCCACAGTGTGTTACACTAGCCCCTTGCTCACTAACAGAAGGATGTAAGACACACCATTAAAAGCTTGGGTAAATGGGCTCATTAACACCATAGTGATGTAAGACACAGTTTCCCAAATGGAACAAAATTAGTGGTTCTGGTTCTAAGGATGTTAAACACCCAAAGTAGATTGAAGCTGCATTGCACCACAGGCCCGGTACTTTCTGGCTGTAAAGTTAATTTTGTGTTTCCTAGAACAGATTCACACCTGGGCTTCAAGCTGTGCCAGAATCCCTGGGGCAGGGTGTGGAGCAGTGATGTAGAGGTGATGTGAAGTCTTACTCAGAAAACTGAAAAAGTCACTACCTCCATGAAAACACTTGCCCCTCTGAACCTGCCTAGTTCCTTTCTAACAAAATCTCATGCACTGGAGATCAACCCTGATCTCTGTGCTGCCTAGTCATCCTAGTGAAAGATAAGACCACTTTATCTGCAAGCAGATTGCAAAGTATCTGTCTTCCCCAGATAGGGAGAACTAATAAATCATAAGTATGGTGAACTGAAAATGGACTGCAACAATTCATTGTCTACCACTTGGCAGTAAAACAGAATTCTCTATCCTTGAATCTGGGTAGACCAGATGACTTGCCCTAGCCAAGAGGTGTGGTTTGCAGGATAGATACCTAAAGAGTGCTACTGCACTCTCAGCTACTTTTTTAGTGTGTTTGAACCCTGCCATCCCTAATGACTAAGCATGGAGTACCTTCCAGTGAGTCAGGGAGCCCCATCAAATGGCCAGTCAAGCCTCATGTTAAGTGAGCCATCTAAGTTGGAGTTTAATGGTGAAAACAGACAAGATGCTATGTAGAGAGCAGAAAATAGGAATAGGCCAGAAAAATCTCTCAGTTCACACATAAGGTTGTAAATGGACCACATATAACAAGTAATTACTGTTTTAAGTTGCTCTAATTTGAAATGATTTATTATACAACAAATGATGAGCATTATAAGAAGGTAAAATATCAAAGAAAATCTTTAGATGCAAACATGGCTGGGTTCAAATCCCATCTGTGTGTGTGTGTGTGCGTATGTTTGTGTGTGAGAGTGTGTCTGTGTCTGTGTGTGTCTGTGTGTGTCTCTGTGTGTGTGTCTGTGTGTGTGTGTGTGTCTGCCTGTGTTGTCTGATATATATCTATATCTATCTATATATATATATATATATATATATATATATATATATATATATATATATATGTGAGTGTGTGGGAATATATGTCTATGTGTGCCAATCTATGAGGATGCCAGAGAAGAACACTAGATGTCCTTCTCCATCACTCTCCACCTTAATTTTTGAGATAGGGTCTCTCATTAAACTGGAAGCTCATAATTTGAACAAGGCTGGCTAACCAGCAAGCTTTCATGTCCAACCAGTCTCCATCCCCAAATGCTGGGGTTACAGAACACACAACCATACCCAGGTTTTCACATGGGTGCTGGAGGTTTGAACTGTGGTCCTCATGCTTGCAGAGCAAGACCTCAGACTCACTGATCCATATCGCCAGCTCTTGTCAGCTGTGTAGCTATATAGAATAGAGTTGGTTTCTCCATCAACACAATTAGAAAATTGACCATAACTGTTCCTTGGCAGTTTGTGAAGAGCCAGTAAGATCCATATGAACTATATGCTTGCTACAGAGTAGCCATTAACATTATTGCTTACTAGACTGTTTATGACTTGGAACTGTATCTTGTACTAGAACAGGCTAGTTCATTTTCTGGGTTCCAGTGACAAAGAAATAAATCTTTTAAGGTATTGGCTTGAAAAAAGAAATCAATAAATACCTACAGGCATGAATTTCATTTTGTAGAAACTAACCAATATCTAAAGGCTTCCACGATTGCAAATAATTTTTCATGCCTGGAAAACATCTCTGGGGTCCTTCTAATTCTCAGGGTAGAAAGAGGCATGGGAGAAGGAGGGCAGGAAGCAGCAAGAAGCCAAAAAATGGGACATCCAGTGACCACAGAACAAACTGGAGGATTCCTACAGCTGGCTTGGGGGGGTAAAGGCTGAACACAGGGGAAAAGCAACCTTGTCATTGGGATTTTTAAGAAATACAAATAAGAACAAAATATCCCAGAGCTTCCTGACTTCATAGAAACTGTACAAATCCTTATATAATACCAGTTCAAACTGTTCTGATTGTTGGTTGGTTCATCAACAAATTAAGAAATAATGCCAATCAATTCAAATACTGATGGTGGTAACCGCTTTCTGATTGGACATGCGGCCTGCCTCACAGAGGGAGTTCATGCCTGGTACTCTAAGTCTAATAAAAAAATCCATGGCTCAGGAGGTAATAGTCTCTGGGACAGAGAACGTCCTTTTCTAAACAATCATGTTGTCAAATTTCATTCTGAATACTTATATTTATACCCGTAGATTAGCAATGCTACCAAACCTGGTCAGAGAAGCTTCCTTTTGCAGTGGGCAGCAGTCAATGCAGAGACTCATAACTAGTCAAAACGCTCACAACAGGTGACTTTGAGTGCTTAGCCCTAAGTGGGACGTCTATAACATGCTCTTCACCCCAAAGTTTAAAGGATATCTCAGAAGAAGAGGTGGAAATAATATAAGATCTGGAGAATGGGGAATCATTCTATGATAGTATCTTTTTTTTTTCTATGCTAGGGACTCTGCTGTAGTTTTTAAATATGTTATTTTTTTCTAACCTATAATGAAGATATGACTCTAGCCTTGAAAAGTGTCAGCCATTTGTCAAAGCCACACAGATAACCAAAGTATCTAAGTTGAGATTTAGAGTCCAGCTGGTGACCCCTAAGATCAGTAGTTTATTGTTTAGAGTATATGTCAGGCATGGTGGTTCATACCTATAATCTTAGTACTCTAGAAGTGAATGTAAGATTGGGAGTTTGAGGCTAGCCTAAGCTAAAAGATGATGAAAATACACACATACATACATACATACATACATACATACATATATACATACATACATATATACATACATACATACTATGAATTCAAAGTATTGCATAATAGTTGAAACCATAACACTGGAATAAGATGCCAAATAACACAATGTCTTTCAACCATCCATATCTAGCCTACATGGCATGAGTTATGTGAGATGTATTGGGTATATAATGTTTTAGGTGTAAAGACTATATGGCAGATTAAAAACTTGCATACTCATAAGAACTTTAATGACATATCATCTCCACTCTTCTCAAAGGAAAAGTGAAACACTGATAGGATAGGAAATTTGTTTAAGAATCCATAGCTAGTGAACAGCAGGACCATGAATCAAACTTCGGTAACTAGCCAACACAAGTCTGTTCCCTTGAGTACTACATTATGTAGCCTGCAATAAAATATGCATAGCATTCTAATTCTTCTCTCCTTGTTATATCTTTATAAACCTCTCCTTTTTAATGCAAAGGACATCATGAACACAATTTTTTTAATATTGAATCACACAAACAATAGTTTTTGATTGTTGCAACTGCTATATATTCATACACAAGGAGAAAGCATATAGAAGCAAAACTGAGAGTTCGGGGATTACATAAATCAGGGCTACCAATGGTTTAAAAAAAGCCTTGCTCTTATCAGAATCTTATTTTGTTCCATTCACCCATGCATCTTCATAACTTAGAATAACTTTTAAAGTTGACTAAATTTGTCTTGACAATTTCATAGTGTGTATGATGCATCCTTTTTACTATCATCACCACCCTCTCACCCTGTCAGTTTTCTCTCCTCCATTTCTATTTTCATGCCATTTTGTTGTGTTTGTGAGCCACTGAAGTTAATCATGGCCATCTGAGTGAGCATGAATATTGGTATGAAGTATAGGGAAACTTAGGGTTAAAGTCTACCATGTCTGGACAGCTCTTCTGAGCTTGGTGCAAAATGGAGGACTCCCTTTCTCCAGCAGACCTTCCCCTTCTCTGACATTGTCTGGGAAGCCTGATCCCCTACAATCTCTACCTGAGGAAGATCATGAAATGCTTGGCACACCTTCAAGTTAAACTTCCCCTTTCCCAAAAAAGAACCCGTCCAGCAAGTAGCTGGAATTCCTTGAATGCCTCTCCATACAAATGAGACTTTTACAGTACATTAAGCTCCAGTCAATAATATTACATTCATCCTGAAATTACTTCTTCCCACTCTCCAAGGTTCGTATATAGCTTTTTTTTTTGTTTTTTTTTGTTTTTGTTTTTGTTTGTTTGTTTGTTTGTTGTTTTAGGTTTTTTTTCGAGACAAGGTTTCTCTGTGTAGCCCTGGCTATCCTGGAACTCACTCTGTAGACCAGGCTAGCCTCGAACTCAGATCAGTACCTCCTCCCTAGGGTACTGTGGGTAGATGATAATTCTATTGACTTACCCTTCCCATCATGTCTACAAAGCTCCCCACTAGCCTACATCAATTGTACCCAAAAATTCTTTCACTTGGGCAAGCCTCCTACTATACAATGTGAGGGAAGCTAGGCTCTATAGACACAGATAGCCCATCTCCATGAGTGGTGGTCATATAACAGTCTCTTTTGACTTTGCCATTAGAGTGGGAAGAAAGGCCTTCTACTCCACAACCCCTGTCTATAGAAGACATTGCTTCTACCATGATCAAGTCCCTTGAGTACCCTTTATCAGCTCATCTTCCAGTATCTGTAATGCTTTCCTGATAAAACCAGTATCTATGACCACTTGAAGCTCATCCTTGAGCATTAGGAGCAAAGAAGGTCCTGTGTGGGAGCAACTGTATAGTATCAGCTCCTCTGCCTAGAAATAGATTCAAGAGGCCATTTGCCCAATGAATTCTTCAGGAATCCAACAGTCTGACCCAGAGACTTTCCCTTCAATATCTAGGCCTTCCTTTTTCCTGGGCAACTTCTCACTCTCTTGTCTTCTCCTGAGAGTATATTCCTTGTAAATTACTTTGGCTGTGAGTCTACTTCTGGAAGAACCCCATCTTAGATTACTTTTTTTCTTTCTTTTCTTTTCTTTCTTTCTTTCTTTTTTGTTTTCTGTCATAATGAACTTTGAAGGTATTCTTCAATGCACATATAGAGACGGATGGCAATCAGTAGCAATCTCTTAGCAAGTCTTGCATAGAGAAGTGATTGACAGCTTTCTTTATGAAGGAAATGAGCATTTATCAACCAGTGTCTTCAGCTTCAGGACTCAGCAGATGCTCCAGGAAGAGGGAGATATTTTCCATTTAACGTTCCATTAGGCGATGCCTCAGCCAGTACTGTCCAGACTCTGACAAGAATAAAGCACTTTCTTTTGTGCCAGTTTCTGAGTAGAGCTTTCTTCTCAGCTTTGACATATTTACTGGGGCTCTTACACCCCAGCTGACACGGAGATGAATTTAACTCCATTTGGAGAACTGACAGGCAGAGAAAATGTTTATAAACCAAAAATCAAAACCAAGGCACCCAGCTACTAGCTGGAAGCCTGGCGGCATCATTGAACACTTTCACCCACAGGCTCTCACACTAATGAGATACATATTCTGATTCCTCTTTTCTCACATTCATTTCCCACTGGCCAATAAAGTTCCTTTCTGCAAGGTGAGTCTTTTCTCATGATGGTAGTGTTCCTCTTCCTAGGAACAATAGTGCATGGAGAGTGAATGGACGGCATTGCTGGGGATGGAGACATCTTTCTGGGACCTTCTGCCATCTCAGACCTATGAATCAGTAGACATGATGGGAAGGGTAAGTCAATAGAATTATCATCTACCCACAGTACCCTAGGGAGGAGGTACTGATCTACAGAATGAAAAAGGTGGAAAGGGGGAGGGCTGGAGAGATGGTTCAGCTGTTAAAAGCAATTGTTGCTTTAGTAAATGACCCAAGTTAACTTTCCAGCATCTATATCAGGTGGTTCCTGAAGAACTAAATGCCTCTCCAAGCATCAATACTTACGTGGAAGCATGAGGGCATACACCAGTGTACGCACACACACACACTCACACACACACACACACACACACACACACACTTTTAAAAAATATAAAAACTAAGAAAAGTATCTTGAGAAAAGGGGATGTCTAGACATGCCAGGACCAATCTTGCATAATACTCCAACTTTCTATTAATGGTATTGTTCCTATTAAAGAAGCACAGTGGGATATACAGAGAATTCTATATTCAATATCATGCACAGACTAACACTTCAGAGCTTCGATCTGGTTAGGATGGTGTTTGAAAGCACGTCTTGGTATGTTTGAGACCAGCCTGATGTCAAGTAATCCTCCTGCCTCCACTTCCAAGAAGTTGATATTTCAGGCATGAATCACTGTGTCCAGATATGGAGTACATGTTTGAAGTCAAAGAAATCTAAACTCAAAATCCTTTACTAAGATTATATCTGAGGCAAGTTTGTGCCATAGAGAAGTCATACACTTTCTAAACCTTATTTTCTCCATCTATTAAACACCTCCTGCCAAAGAAGGCTATTTTGAGATAAGTGAAATAAGGAATCTAAAACAAGTCCCTGAATGCAGAGAATGGAGTAGCAGTTTCTCAGGAACTAGGAAGGGCCAGGGCAAAGGAGAAACAACTGACCTCTCGTTCACAACTTCAGATTTAGAGACTGAATAAAGTTCTGAAGATCTAAACTATATTTTGAGTATGATAATTAATAATACTGTATTGCATATTCAAAATTTGCTGCTAGGATAGACCTTAAATATTCACACTACAGAGAAAATAATTACATAGACTGATGGATGCATTGATTTTATAATGTATACATATGAAACCTATCATACTGTTGAATTGAGAATGTAGCTTAATGAATGAGTGCCTGGCCTGAATGGAGCTCTGTGTTAGACCCTCAAAACTGAAAATAAAATTCACATAATATGCCTTAAATTTATATAATTTAAACCTATGTTTGTTAATAAGACCTCTGTAAAACTGGTGATTAAAAGAATTTTTTTTGCATCATACTGGTCTGCATGTTGTATTTCTTTGAATGTATTATTTTGGTATGATCAATTTAGTCAAGCTGTAACTACATTTTCCAGAATGCTCTGACTTTAATAGTCTTGGGTAAGGGTACCTTGAACAATGAAAACTGGGTGAAGTTTGGAAAACCAAAGCAGCAAGAACTGCTGAAGGAATGAATGGTAGTCAGTGTAACTTACCAGACACTGCAGCCCAGGCATGTGGTCACTGCTCTGCCAACATCTCTCTGTGGTCAGCTGGGGTTGTTTCTTCAATTTTGAATCACAGGCACATGTCATCTCTCCTAGAGTTCACTCACACCTCTGTGGTTCTTGTTGCTCAAAGGCAGACAGGGTTTGCCCTTATTTTTTTAAGTTTGTCCCACATTTTACAAACATTTCTTTATTTGTCCACCCTGTGGTCTTAGTGGCTTCAGGCCACCATCTGCAACAGACACAGCAGTCCCCAAGAAGCTGCTTCTCTGATTCCCACAAGAGTATGTAACTATGTAAATCCCCTCTTAGTAATGAGCCCTTGGTTGCATATAGCCTGTGGAGGCATTGATGAAGTGTGCCCAGAAGTGAATATTAACAAGGGGGAAAGAAACACAAGCATAGTTTAAGGGCAGTGTTGTGCATCAAATGTTCCTCCTGCAACCTAGTTCCAAAGGCCTAAGAACCTCTTGGCCAGTTTTAACTGTAGCAACAGTCCTTTTATGGTATCAATATCTGTATTAATTATGTCTCTTGTCACTGTGCCAAAATGACTGACAAAAGAAACTTAAGTTTGCTTTTGTTGTTGTTGTTGCTGTTGTTCATGAATTCAGAGGGATGTTAGTCTGCTATAAAAGAAAGGCATATAGAGACATGTAATAAAGACTTGTTTACACTATGACTGCAGATTAGGAAACAGATAATGCAGGCTGGGACCAGATGAGAGTATAACCTTCAAAAGCCTGCCCCAGTGACCTTCTGCCAGCAAGACCCAAAGTCATGCAACCTCTCACAATAGTGTCAGCAGGTAACCAAATATGGGCTCATGTGTTGGAATATTTGGTTACCTGCACAGATATTACTAGAGTACAGAAGAGGTTGTAGATCCCCTACACCTGGGGTTAAAGAAGTTGTGAGCCCCCTGATGTGTGTAGAGGGAACTTAGGTCTCCTGAAAGAGCAGTAAGCACTATTAGCCACGGAAATGTCTTCCCTGTTCTTATAACTTTTTAAATAAATACTTATATTTATTTGTTGAAAATTTCATATGGTATAACTTAATAGTATTCACACTCTGCTACCACTATAACTCATTCCAAACCCACCCTCCACCTCCCTATTCCTTCTTCTTTTAATAACTACTTAGTCCAATGCATCATGCTCAAAGGAAATATATAGCAGGGGTTCCCTGCCATGAGACTGCTGAGTCTCAGAAAGACATCATACTTCTGAACAATGTTGATACTGTTAAAACTGTAAAGGACGAACAAGAGGTTAATGGGCATGAATCTGATCACAAGGCATACATATAGGAAATGTCACAATGTAAGCCATTATTTTATATAATTAATCTATGCCAATAAAAGGATGGACATGTAAAAAATAACTATGAGAGCCTCAAAACTGAACTAAATGCATTTTGTGTTGTCTCTGAGTATGTAGGAAATGGGGTGAAATGTTATGGTTTGAGTACCACACACTCTCTGTAGATTCATGTGTTTGAACACTTGGTTCCCAATAGATAACATTGGTTTTGGATATTGAGTATCCTTTGGGACATGAAGTCTAGCAGGTAAAAGTAGGTTAGCAGGGGAGGGCCTTTGGAGATAGACATTTGTCCTTCCATTGGCATTTAGCTATAATGTATCCTCCACTATTAAGTACCACTCACCATGCCTTCCTTGGCATGCTGGACTGAAATCCTTCTAAAACCATGAACAAAAACAAACTTTCCCTTCTATATGTTGCTTCTGTCAGCTGTCTCACCATAGCAACAAGAATAGAAACCAATAAAGCATGGTGGATAGCACACAACTTTAATTCCAGTGCTTTGGCTGCAGAGGCAGACAAACTCTGGGAGTTCAAAGCTAGACTTGACTACAGGATGATTTCTGGTTCTTAGACACATGGCTTAGTTTTCCTGAGATCCAATTCCCTCAGCAATCAAAAACAATGATAACAATATAATGTCTTTCTTGAAACTGGGGGGATGGATATGAGATCAAAGTTGCAAGCACAGTGCCTTAAAAGGAATGCATTGTGGAGAAAAAGAAATCTTCATTTACCATGTTAATTTCTGGGTTTAGCATTTTTAACTCTCTTATCAGTAGATAACCCTCCTTCAAGCTGTGTTTGTCAATAATCAAATCTTCTCCTAGCATCTGCTTTTTGGTATTTATCAGTTGGTTTCCCTTCATCTGGCATCTGTTTTGTGTTCTTCACTATCCGGTTCAGAACAGAACCATGAAAGAGGAGTATTGCTAATCAGATAATTAAAGCCTTCCTTCACTCTAGCTGATGGGACACAGTAAAAGATAACTATCATTTTTGCTTTGTAAGAGTTTAGAGGGGCCCTTTTATCAGCATTATCTCATAACCCAATAAAGCTATGGTGCCAACAACAGCTCCATATTCCTATAATAAAATATCTGACATAATTAACCTATGAAAGAAAAGTGTTTATTTGGCTCATGGTTTTGGTATAAAAACAGGAAGAAGTCATCACTCTGGACCCCTGGAAGGTGAGCCGGAGCCAGTTGTAGAGAGTATTCTGTACAGCAAACTGTCCATGTTAGGATCCAAAAAGCAAAAGCATACATAGGTGTAACTAAATTTTTCAAGGCCTATTTTTAATGATGGTTCTTAAATGTTTTAACCTCCCTTTAGCCACCACCCACCAGAGGTAGTGGGAAAGGAAGGATATAGGAGGAATGGACCTGTTTAGAAATGGTTCTTTGGAGTAGCTCTCATTTGTGTTGTCTGGAAATCAATTGGCAGTTCAGTTCACAGGTTAGCAGCAGCAGCTCTATCCACTTGTAAACATTTCACAGACATCTCAGCAGTGTTGGGATAGTAGCAGCGGTGGCACTACCTAGCAGAGACAGCCAGCCCTCACCCTCCCATGCAAGTCAGCAGGAGAGACCAAGGCCAACAGAAACCAGGAAAAGTTCTCAGCTGTACCTCTGTCAGTGACATGAAGATGTAAGACCAACAAGTGTTGCACACCTAGCTCTATAAGCAAGCCTAGCTCAGCCTCCTTCACTATCTGTCAAGTCCTTTTTATTCTCTCTCCAAATGTATCCTCCACTAGTCTTGCTTCAGCATGTATCTTGCTTCTGCATGTGTCTGCTTCTGCACCTGAGTCTGTCTCAGCTGGCATCACTCTATTAATTAGCTCAAGACTACTGAAGCGGCAAGAAACTGTAGCACACCACCAGAAGTATTTTGGTGCATTTCTCTCTCTGGAGTCCTGACAAATGCAGCTCAACTATGCAATATAAGGTAGACCAATACATGTGTATTATTAGCAAAGAATCCTTCATTAAATGTCCTATAACGTGCTTGTGTTAGCAGAACATCCTTTCACCTGTGTCTGATTCAGTAAAACATTTCCTTCACAAGTCTGCCTGACCTTTTCACCTGTATCCACTTCAGTTAAATGCTCCATCATGTGTTTGCCCCAGTAAAACACCATCCAACTAACTTTGCAAAGAACCCCTTAAGTTTCCACTTCACATAGATGGCAGGGTCCTACTACCACTATCCTCTTTAAAGACATGCTACTACAATGACCTGAAGACTACCCAAAAGACTCCAACCCTAAATATCAACGCCTGCACCCTATGGCCCAAGATTTCAATACATAGACCCTCATAGGACATTCAGCAGCCAAAAAGTATTAGACATAGACAGGATTAAATAGTTGCACTAGAACTCAGGTGACCAGGCTGGTTTCTAGCTTGACTAGAAACAGCAGTGAGCAGTGGTCTCCTGAGCTCTTTGAATCATTGTTTCATTATCTGCAAAGAAAAGATTGAACGCTAGGTAAGTCTTTCCAACTCCAACAGCCTCTTAGTATTTTCATTTTACCTAGGAGGCAAAAAAATTTTTTTCCAAGGGAAAAAATGAATTAATTTGATGGTTTCTAAAGTGTGGTCCTGTGTAGCATGTGGTTTTAAAAACAAACCACACAAAACTGGCTGTGCACTGACACTGCTGGTCTTGGGCTATTCCTAGCCTGGTGCATAACCCGAGAGCAAGACTGCATGTTTCTTGCAGCCAACACCTCTCTCACAAATGCCAGCTCTGCCTCTCCAGAGCTCCAAGATTGCTCTCTCATCCCCTACGGCCAGCTGCGGGTGCTCTCACCAGCCTGGTTACCTCTCCCCTGGAGCTCAGTCCTTTGCCCAATCTTCCCATTCCAAAGCCTGGCTGAATTCCACAACGGCTATATTCTTTCCCTCCGGCTCACCTGCATAGCTGCGAATGGAAAACACCAGACAATCTTAGTTTTTTGTTTGTTTGGTTGGTTGGTTGGTTTTTATTAGATGTTTCTTTATTTACATGGCATACAATATCTCCTTTCCCAGGTTCCCCTCCAAAATAAAATAAAATAAAAATAAAACAAAAACAAAAACAAACCCCTGTTCCCTCCCCCCATCCCTGCTCACCATCCCACCCTCTCCTGCTTACTGGCTCTGGCATTCCCCTACACTGGGGCATAGAACCTTCACAGGGCCAAGGGCCTCTCCTCCCATTGATGACCAACTTGGCCATCCTCTGCTATACCTATGCTGCTGGAGCCATTAGTCCCACCATGTGTACTTTTTGGTTAGTGGTTTAGTCCCTGGGAGCTCTAAGGGTACTAGGTAGTTCATATTGTTGTTCATCCTAAGGGGCTGCAAGCTCAAGTCCAAGTGGATTAAGGACCTCCACATAAAACCAGATACACTGAAACTAATAGAAAAGAGGAAGAGCCTCCAGCACATAGGCACAGGGGAAATTTTCCTGAACAGAACACCAATAGCTTCTGCTCTAAGATCAAGAATTGACAAATGGGACCTCATAAAGTTGCAAAGCTTCTGTAAGGCAAAAGACACTGTCAATAGGACAAAACGGCAACCAACAAATTGGGAAGAGATCTTTACCAATCCTATATCTGATAGAGGGCTAATATCCAATATAGACAGTCTTAGTTTAAACTCAACAGATGACACAACCACTGGGCATGGAAACTATTGTCCTAAACTCATCAACTATTCTATGTTGGAAATCTTCTGGTGGTGGAAGCCTCCACCAGGTCTAACAATCTCGGGTCTACATCTTGCCTCATCTTGTTCCTGCCTCACCCGTACAAAAAGATCATTTCTTCCTCCTGCGTCCCCTCTTCCTCTCTCAGACCCAGAAGGCCTGCCTTCTCCTTTTCACCCAGCAATTGGCTTTATGTCATTTTTTATTAGCCAATCAGTTGACCACGGGAAAATTTCCCTACAGTGCTGTGCCACAGGCAGCAACACATATAGGGAGAAATTCAGACTGTTCAGACCCCACTCGGGACGTACAGAATCAGAGGAGTAAAGGGGAGGCCGAGAAGTCTTTGCTTTTGCAGAATCCAAGGTCTCCTGCCATGTGCTCAGGTTTGAGAAGCGCCAAAAAGACAGTATCTGAGTGGGCATGGACTTGTGACTCCTTTCCCACCAGGCCATGAGTCTGCAGAGAAAGACACCACAGGGCGAAGTGCAGTAAGACGAAGCAAGCCCAAGGGAACAAGTCTAAATACCCAGTACTGTTCTGAAGATGGCGCGTTCTGAGGTTGAGCATCAGTAATCTCTGGAGCTAGGCTGCACTGAAGTTCACATCGTACCCTCACTGATAGTCATCAACATTTACACAGTATCTACCCTTAGCTAGACATCTTATCAGATGCCATCTGGGAGTTTGGAACTTAAATACAGACACAGAAGATGTAGAATGTTGGCTGTTCACATCTATCTTCTATTCCCAGGTCTGGGATTTCCTCTAAAACAACATATCTGTCCAAGCATACATAAACACAAAAGTATTCTAGTTCAATGCTTTCCTTCACCCGTGTTTACTATTCTATCTCCTCTCTGTCATTCTCACACTTAGAAAGTATGTATAAATAGGTGAGTAGTCCTGTGTTTCTCTCCATGTTTATATAACCAGATATACAAATGCATAGACTATCACACACATCTTGGTTTATTACAATTTCTTGTGGACTCTCCCACATTAAGAGACCTAGTCAGACAGGTAGTTTTTCTGCTAATGCCATGCCCAGTATATTCATTCTCCCATCTCTCTTTCTCTCTCTGTCTCTGTCTGTCTCTCTCTGTCTCTCTGTCTCTCTGTCTCTCTCTCTCTCTCTCTCTCTCTCTCTCTCCTTCATAGATATAAAGAACATTTTACCCATACTTTCCAAAATCTATAAAGCAATCAATCCCTCAAACTACAATCATATATGCAGCCAGACCACAAATAAATGGCCATTCACAACAGATAATATTTTTTTACATATGTGACTGTAGGGTGAAATTTTTAGTGGCTAAATACAGATCTCCTACTAAGAAATCTTGGACTCAAATGCTGTCTGTATTTATAATTTAACATTGTCACATGACTCTTCAAAAAAAAGACCATAACACTGACAATCCCAATGCATTGCATGGGAATACTCATCCCTCACATATCAACCAGCAATAACTGTTATATTTCCAATTATTTGAACACTGAGGAGCCTCCTCAGATTGCTGTTTCCATGGTTCTCCTAGATGCTGTAGGATTTGACATTTTCATCTGTTTGTTGGACGTTTGAACTTGAATTATGGGCCATGTAGTCTTATTTTTATCTGCTTTACCTTTTGCATCTTTTGTACCATTTTATGCTGTTTGTTTGTTTGTTCGTTTGTTTGTTTGCTTGCTTGCTTGCTTGCTTGTTTTTTGAAACAGGGTTTCACTGTATAGCCCCATTTTATGAATTTTAAAGCTCTCAGTTCATTAAAACATGAATCTCTCATCATGACAGTTATGTTCTGTAATGCTGCCATTTGACAATTGAGAAATTTTTCATTGGACTTTATGTAGTTATTTACATGTAGTCAAAGGCTTAAAATCACCAGCTCTAAGGTAAATGTATAGCCATCAGTTTAGGTGTTTATAAACAGTTTATAAACACCAACATAAGTAAAATGTTCATAAGTTTATAAGAAAATGTTACTTATGTTGGAGTTTATAAGCATTTCCTAGAGTTTGTACTTTTGCTGGGGGGGGGGTGGTATTTCCTTTTGCTTTTTGAGAGATTGATAAAATGGTGAATAGCTGATTTCGTTGCAGGCTTATTCCAAGACTCAGTAAACTTTCTTACAAATGATTTTTCAGAAGCCTGTCACCTTACCGAGGAAACCATTAAACATTGAGAATATTCAATGGTATCCCTTTATCTTCCTATTTCTAAAAGATATTTAATATTCTTCTCTTATTGCATTTACTACCTTGAAACTATGACAATATTGAAAGATAACAATGACAAACAATATATATATACATATATATTTATATTTTATAGAAATTTTAGTGGTGGTTATCAAATTCTTTTGTAATGTATTAATAAAAGTTCTTTTTTTCTAGTAAGCTTTCTGTTGTTGAATGACCTTTGGGTTCCTGGAACAAAATTATCACTGATTGCTGCATGCATCGTTAGAGATATGTCACTTTTTATTCAAAATCTTTGCATTCTTTTCAAAGTTGGACTGATTTCTGGGCTGGGAGGTAGTGCCACACACCTTTAATACCAGCACTCTGGAGGCCAAATTAGGTGGACCTCTGTGTTCAAGAACAGCCTAGTCCACTGAATGAGTTTCAAAACAGCCAGAGCTGTCAGAGAAACTTTCTCTTACAAAAGAAAAGAATAGAGGAAGAATGGGGGGAGGGAGGGAGGGAGGGAGAGAGAGAGAGAGACAGAGACAGAGAGAGACAGAGAGACAGAGAGAGAAATTGAGTTGGATCCCACAAACTGCCAAAACAAACAAACAAGCAAACAAAAAAACAGAAAAAGCTGCAGTACGATTAGTTTCAAACTGCTTTTATGAGGCTGTGGCATATATTATTGTTCGGTAGTGGGCATGACATGGCTGTGACACTCATGAACTCGCAACAGCTGTGATTGTGTGCATATGGTCCACACAAGACTAAACCAGTAGACATTCTGTCATAGAGGGAGGAAGGGTTCAAGGGCTGCCCCAACTTCATGTGGTTAGGCTGGCTGTCACCCAAGACACCAAGATGGATGATCCATGTGGGAACCAGCCACTTTGAGAAAATAGAAACTGAGGGTTCTGCACGTGTCAGAAGTTCGCTGACCTTTTTCTCAGCACAGCAGCCTGACCACAGTATGCTAATATCTTAACAGCAGAAGTTTCCTCCTAAAGAATTCTTGCTTACTGAACTTTCTTAGCATCACCCTCTCCCCCAGCTAAGCCCACCCAATTGTACCTCGAACTCCCTTTTTTGCTGATGGAAACCAGAGCTCTGGTGTTCTGGTCCTCCTGGTGAGCTTCACATACTTGGGGAGCCAATGTTTGGGAGGGTGGGGGAGTAACTGTCTTCTGTGACAGAGGTCCTGGTGAGTTACTGGGTTCAGGTGGATAGTGTCACATCTGTGCAATTGGGAGTAGCCCAGGGAAACCCAGTGGCTGACAAAGAAAGCAAACAAACAAAAACAAAACTTGTAAACCTCGTTCTTTTCTTGTGTGTTTATTACCGTAGCCACACAGGCCAGATTTGCCCATATATCAATAAATTGCAAACTCTTGCTCTAGACTTTCAAACTGCAGTGCTACAATGGGTGTGTTGCTTTCACTGATCTCTAATTTGGAGAGCTTTTTTTCTCATTTGGTTTCTCTTTGACGGACTTAATAAGGATTTAGATGGTTCTTTTTAAATTCACATTTTTAAACTTTTCATTGGTCTTCGTGAGTTTCACACCATGCACCCCAATCCCACTCATCCCTCCCTCCATCATACCCACCCTCTACCCTTGCAATCTCTCCCTGCAACAGAGAAAACAAATCTTCTTGTGGAAGATGTAGTGTATCACAATATATTTTTTTTTCCACACATCTTTGTTAGCAAATGTTCATTTCAATGACTCGTCCTGGTACAAGACCTCTGGCTTCTGCTCCTCTATCAATACTGACACCATCACTGGGACTCCTCTCGGTTATTCTATTGTTGCCATATGTCATGGAGATCCTATAGTTTTAGATCTGCAGGACTATCCCCTTCACATACTCTAGCAGTTCATTGGTAAGATAGATGGGGTGGACCAACTCAAAGCCCTGGATCTGGGCCTGAGAGGAATCCAACCTGGTCCAACCCTTTGGCTCTCCCACTCTCACACCCTCAGGGCTGGCTCATTCTCAACACCCACAATCAGGGTCAGCTTTACCTTGCTGCCCAGGCAAGGAGCAAGGCCTGCTCTCCCAGTTCTCCCACTCTTATGACACATCCTTCTGTTTCTCTTTCTTTTCCATTTACCCACCACTTATATGCTCCTTTTAGTGGAGCTAAAGGGTCTCTGAATGCCTGGGATCATCTCAAGAGTAGTCTCAGAGGTGCTATGCCTCACAGGTGCATTATGGCACCTGGCAGGAGTCATCTTGGGCATGGTCTCCACCCACCCCCAACCCCAGGCCTGAGCTATGCTAGACTGGCTATCATCTCAGGTTAGCCCCCTACCTGGGGCCCCATGGTTCCAGTCTGGTGGTTGTCAAGGGCTCGCTCCTCATCTGACCACCCGAGAGGCCCCTTATGAGGGTCCTCTGTCTTGGGATTGCTCCCAAGTCCCAGGTGTGGCTCTTCCAGTCTCCAGCTTGCTCCTATCCTGGGAGCCTGTCCAGGTCTGCCTGGTGCTGGACTAGGGGTTATCTCAGGCTAACTCCCTGTCAGGAACCCCTGATGCTGAGTAGTGGTCATCTCAGGCTCGCTTTTTTCAGGGAACATCATACTACTAATCACTCAGGTGTCACAGGTCAGAACACTGAATGTTCTGGCCGCTCTACCACCTACTGCTGTACACAAGACACAGCAGCCATGCCTGCAATGCCTCTAGGGGAAGGTCAAGTTAACATTTTAAATGGTGTATTTTTAATATGCTTTAACTTGAAATAGCATTATCAGTTTCGCTCTTCCTTTCCTCCCTCCAGCCACTATCAGCTTCCTTCCCTAGAATCGATCACACCCCCACTCCCGTGTGAGCTTCCTGTACTTTGATTGCTATTGTTACACACATACATCTATATGTATGTGCACAAATAAACATAAATACAAGCTTCTGGATCCATTTTGTTGTTTATATATATGTGTGTGTGTATTATATATATATATATATATATATATATATATATATATATATTGCTTCAGGGCTGACCTTTCTGCACTGGCAAACTGCATTTTGGGGTCCAGATGTGATACACATCCTCCTGGGCTGGAGAATGAATTGGAGTCTGGAATGGGTGGGGTTCTTCAGGACCCTGGGGGTAAAAGGGCCTTTTCTGAGAACCTTAGTGTTATATCATTTTTAGGCAAATGCCTTCTCTGACAATCTTCAATGAAACAGCTCTCTTAGATGATCTTAGCTTGTGTGTATACACTTTATTCAAGGTGAACAAGAGCTATATATAAGCCCAGTGGTGGTGGTGCATGCCTTTAATCCCAGCACTTGGGAAGCAGAGGCAGGTGGATTTCTGAGTTCGAGGCCAGCCTGGGCTACAGAGTGAGTTCCAGGATAGCCAGGGCTACACAGAGAAACCCTGTCTCGAAAAACAAAAAAAAAAAAACAAAAATCAAACAAACAAAAAAGAGCTATATACGAACCTTGGAGAGTGGGAAGAAGTAATTTCAGGATGAATGTAATATCATTGACTGGAGCTCAATGTACTGTAAAAGTCTCATTTGTATGGAGAGGCATTCAAGGAATTCCAGTTACTTGCTGGATGGGTTCTTTTTGGGAAAGGGGAAGTTGAACTTGAAGGTGTGCCAAGAGTTTCATGATCTTCCTCAGGTAGAGGTTGTAGGGGATCAAGCTTCCCAGACAATGTCAGAGAAGGGGAAGGTCTGCTGGAGAAAGGGAGTCCTCCATTTTGCACCAAGCTCAGAAGAGCTGTCCAGACATGGTAGACTTTAACCCTAAGTTTCCCTATACTTCATACCAATATTCATGCTCACTCAGATGGCCATGATTAACTTCAGTGGCTCACAAACACAACAAAATGGCATGAAAATAGAAATGGAGGAGAGAAAACTGACAGGGTGAGAGGGTGGTGATGATAGTAAAAAGGATGCATCATACACGCTATGAAATTGTCAAGACAAATTTAGTCAACTTTAAAAGTTATTCTAAGTTATGAAGATGCATGGTTGAATGGAACAAAATAAGATTCTGATAACAGCAAGGCTTTTTTAAAATCATTGGTAGCCCTGATTTATGTAATCCCCGAACTCTCAGTTTTGTTTCTATATGCTTTCTCCTTGTGTATGAATATATAGCAGTTGCAACATCCAAAAACTATTGTTTGTGCGATTCAATACTAAAAAAGAATTGTGTTCATGATGTCCTTTGCATTGCCTTTTAATTGTATTGCAATTATTTTTTTGTTTATGTAATAGTTGTCTAAGACTATGCTTAGTAACAGTGTAAGAAATTAGATGGATGTGGTGGCCCACACCTTTAATCTCTACATTCAGGGGGCAGAGGCCCTTGGTTCCCTGTGAATTCAGAGGTAGCTTAACCTATATAGCAAGTTCTAGGACAGCCATGGCAACATAGTAAGACCCCATCTCAAAAGAAAAAATCAGTAAGTAATTAAAGATTGTTTCCAGTGTATTGAATCATGATTACAAAGGTAAAAATAAGACCTTTTCACATCTTTGAGTTATAACTACTTTATGTCTTAATTTATTATCGATTTTTGTAAACATTCCACAAATATATTATATACCTCATTAAGTGTGTGTATTATTCATATGTATAAATTGGGCATCAATAAATGGCTATGTTCTTGAAAAGCCTTTATCGAACATACCTGTGTATTTCTGAAAGACAGAGTCTGAGTTCTTCCTATATAGCTTTGTTTAACAAATCTCTCTGAAATGTGTTACCATTTCTTTTTTGTATTGTTAGGGCTCTGGCTTGGAGCCTTATAAATCACGTGTTTACCTCATGACACAGAGCTTCTTTCACACTCATGCCAGCTTCCTCTGCTCTGTCCTCCAAAGAATCTACATGTTTCCTGTTTTGCATTTCTTTATACTGTTTTCCTACTTGGAAGGAAATGTCTTCCACTCATTCAGATTTTTTTCCCACTCATTCTGGTAGGACAGTAGTTTTGTCTCCATTTACCTGAGGACACAGGACACATTTTCCCTTCTAAATTGTGCTGCCCTTGACTCTCTTTGAGAGAACTTCTCACTAGTCTGTCCCAGTTGTCATTGATCTCCTTCATAGATACTATGTTACTGTGCCAGTGATCCGCTTGACCTTGCCATCTCGCATGTGGACATGCTGCTGTGTGGATTTTGTTGTCATTGCTGCTGCTGCTGCTGTTGTTGTTTTATGTAATTGGGACTCAATGTTATTGGAACAAACATACCAGGTAGCATTTCAGGAAAAGACAAAGTGGTCTTCTGTAGGAAGCACCTCTGCGATTCAAGTAATAACTAAACGGATATTTTTGGCTATTCCTTGACATCTCAGTTGTCATGGAAACCCAGAATTCATGCATACACACACACACACCACACACACACACACAGAGCATAGGAAGGTAGAGAGAAATTTCTTTTCAGAGTTCACAAATCTCTCTGTACCAAGCTCTTTCCAGTATCCCTATTTTATAATCCCTGCCTCCAGAGTCTCTTTCAGTGATATGCAGACTTTCATCTAGCCCCCAGAACACAAAGCTCTTTACTAGTTCTATCCAGTAAGATGCCACAATCTCAAGGCTTTGTTTCTACTTACCAACCTGCTGGTCCCAAGTAGTTTTTTCCCAAAATTAAGGGTAGTTATATTAGAGAAAATTGGATCATACTGCCATCTTTCCAGACTTCAACTTGCCAAGCCTTGCATCCTAGTATGGCTATTTCCTCCACTCAAAAAAGCAAGTTGTACTGAAGACCAAGGGCTTTGGAGTCAGACATCTTTGATCAAACTTTCTACTTATAATTCCACCTTTGTGTGTGCTAGATATTTCTTTGAGCAGAGGTTCTTCATTTATGAAATGATAGTTGTTGTGGAAAGCAATTACATAATTATATTTAATTATTATTAAATTGTATATATTATATTTATATTGAAATGAAATTGTATATTTAAAGCCATTTTTCCAACAGGACCTTTAGTTTTGTACAAACATTAGTCATTTTCCTCTGTAATTTTATTTTCAAGAAATGAAGGTTGACCAGTTGGCAGCCTTCTTACTTTATGATTTCATTAACTGTCTGTCTCAATCACCATTGGTTACAACTGTTCTTACTCAATCCATCATCTTGAAGTATCTAGGTTAACAGTCGATATTTTAGCCCTTTTTGGGACTCAGGGGGTGCCACTGTGCATTATGAGCCATCAAAATTGCATGTTAAAATTGGTGAAGTTTCATCACTGACCTCAGAGAAATGAAAAAGCCAAACTGGACAGGAGTGTGCAGAAATCAGCTCTGGCAACAAAGCTGAAGGCATTAAGAACATAATTACCCTTTTAAAGGTTATCACGTAATTGAATCTCTAATTTTACTTGAATGTAGATTAATTCACTCCACTGAGGTCTCCAAGAAAAAGTGCTATCCCCAGAGCTCTACAGGAGAGGCCAAAAGAAATTTTAATTGCAACAAATTACATGAAGAGATTCTACCTTATGAAAGAGGGAAATTTATGGCATAATTTTTTATATAATTAAAGTAAAAGACATTAAAGGCCTCTTAATAAAGGCTCTAAAATCCATGCTTTGGAGAATGACTCCAACGTCCACATTTTTAGAATATCCATTCTACTGGTATGTTAAGATCACATATATGTTAATTAGCTTGATTATGACAATCATCTCATAGTGCAGTAAAACATCCCAACAAAGCAGAAGACAAAATGGAGGTAACTACTGATCTCAAGAGTGTGCTACAACATAACAGGCATAACAGGAGTTAGCTCTAGAGAAATAAGCTGACTGGAAACAGCCAGCCTCTGAAGGTTACATACTGAAACCGCTTGAAATCACGAATTCATAGAATGGTACACAAGGAAACAGAGTGGGTGGAGTTTAGAGAAAAGTGGGTGTGACTATGGGAGGGCAGCAGGCAGGCTCCTTATGGTGACGAAATGCCCATAGCTTATTTAGTGATATTACCATATTATCTTAATTCCCTGTTTTTACATTATTAATTTACTATCTACTGTTGCCACCAGGTAACACTGGATATAAGATGCTCAGGACTTCTAGAACTTCTCAGTACCTTTTCTTTACAATTACATATGAATCTATAATTACCTCAAAATTAAAAAGCACAGAGGCTGAAGAGATAGTCCAACAGTCAGGAGCATGAATTGATAGTGCAGAAAACCTGAGTTTATTTCCAAGCACTCACACTGGTGAGAACCTACTGTAACTCCAGTTCTAGGGGACCCCATGCTTCTCGCCTCCTCAGACAGCCACACTCATAGGTACAGCAAGCAGACAGACATATACACATTCACATAACCTAAAATAAAAGAATTCTTTTTAAACGAAAAGTATAGCTTTTTAAAATGCCATCTCATTTTGAGTGACATGTATGTGTATTTACTCCAGATAGGGCACAGGCGACAGACCAAAGATTCCACTCAAGTCAAACCCCAGTGAATTTAACTGGCCTTACTTCCAGGAGCGTGGGTGAAGAGTTACTTCCAGGAGGTATGGATAATTGTACGCAACACCACCAAAAGATCCCACAGCAATTCTAAGCCACCTGTATATCTTCAGTGCTGACTACCGCAAGCCACCTCTTGCTTAGTGAGCCCAAGCTTGTGAGAATCTTAGAGGATCATCATAGCTGCTCTGAACTCCATAAGGCAACCCTCCTGTAATGCCTGCTATGCTGTGACAGAGTTCCATGGCACTCCATCCTTTCCTCTGGCTTTTAAGTCCTAGTAGCTCCTTTTCTGTAATATTCCCTAGCTCTTGGAGAGGGTGATAGAGCTCCCTGGTTCTTTTATTCCTTTTATGACTGAACATTTGGGCCACTGTGCCTCAGCAGCCATCATATACTCTCAGCACTTTGAATAGTTATGAGTCTCCACAGTGACCACTTTCCAACGCAAAGAACCTTTTATGATCAAGGCTAAGAGCAACAATAATCAATACCTTGTAGGGAAAGAGCCCATCCCTACTACTGTGATTTTTCTTTAATAATCTACAACTTCTGAGAGAACACTTTAACACCCTTATAAGCTACCCTCATTCAAAGTTATTAACCATTGTTTTGTATTTATTTATGTGTATGAGTGTGGGGGGTTGTTGCGGAGCATGCTTGGAGGTCGGAGAAGTTAGATCTCTCTTTCTACATGTATTTCCAGGGATCAAACTCAGGCCACCAGGTTTGGCAACAAGCACCTTTACCTGCTGATTCATCTCACCAGTCCCGCTGACCATCATTTTCACATTTACAGGCACAGGCTGTTGTAGGGTTTTCCTGAACCATTGTTGGGTATAATCTGTGCCCTATCAAACCATAAAATGCATGAGAATTTCCTAGCTGTTTTCTTGCAACCTGTGTGTAATGACTTCCCTACCTACCCTGTAAGTGTGCTTTCAAGCCTTCTAAATGCTTCCCTAAATTGACAAAAGACTGAGAGGGAACACTGTGCCATCTATATAATAAAACATCTTTACAAAGGCCAGAGGGTGAGTAGGATCTCTCACCACTACCCATTTCAAGCAAGTACCAATTGGTTTTAGAATTCAACAGCTAAAGGGATGGCAAATAAATGCATGCATACATACATACATACATATATACATACATACATACATACATACATACATACATACCTTTTAGTCTGTCCACAAGATCCAATAAAGCAAGAGAGGGGCCTTTACCTATATCAGTTGACAGCTAAAAGGAGGAACATTAAATGCCATGTCATAGACATGGGTAGTACTTTATCTCTGTAACACATGGTTATTTTCTATGTGTCATTGGCTTCTTCATTAGCCATATTAGGTTGTTGAAAGAACTTTGATCTAAGCAAATAATCTCTACCTTTTAGAATCCTTTGATGGTTTCTGAAATGTTGTCTTGCCCTGGATACCAAATATTTTTGTTATTTACTATCCTCTTTAGAGTTAGCAACTTTGCAAGCTCCCCTTTACCAATCCATGCATGGTCGGCTCTACAGCTTGTGCTCCCAGATGGAACTCTCCATGTATGCATGGTATACCCCAGCAGCTATCTACCACCAATATATTTTTCTGGCAAAAAAGAAATATGTCTGTAGCAGGAACAACAGGGCCACCTCTATGCAAATGCTGGGGGCCATGCAGCAGCAAAAGCATCTCCTGCAGGAGGACCTAGTTGAAGACTGCTTGAGAGACCAAGGATTAAGGGTGCAGACAATGCCAGCCAATCACGAACTGCTGTTTAGAAGAGATGCTTCCTTGGGATCAATGGGGCGTGGGTGGAGGGTATTAAAGGAGCTTGCAGCAGCGTTCAGATGAGTTTGCTCTGGTGTATCTCACCTGCTCCTGGAGTCTGTGTTGGTGACTCTGTACCACCTCACCTCCAACTCCCAAGGGCAGGTAGGGTCGGGCAGTGAGTAGTTTGGGGCATAGGCAACATGTATCCAATAAATTCTCAGATGATGAGAGTTACCCCACCTTTAAGACAAGCTTAGCCATTTTCATCTGCACTGTTCTGTCCCATATCCATCTACTGCTACTCATTGTCCCTGGTGGTATGTGAGATTGCTATGAGCTAAAAAATACTCAACGTCAATATCCACTAAGGCCAAGTCTTTTTTACACTTATAGGGAACCAATAAATCTACACTCAAGATGGGGCCTCTTGTTGCTTTGTATGGTCTTTGTTTACAAGCAGTCTTGGCCACTCCTTTAGAGAAGCAGCTCTTTCCTCCCTCAGTAGATTTCCTACCCCCATGGTAGAAGAGAACAGTGGGGAATCACCTGTATGTCCCTCTTTTCCCCTCCTTTCACCCTTCTGATGAAATGTTGTTCAGGCTTTAAAAGCCTCCAGAGGCCCAGAAGCCAGGTACAGGTCTTGCCTATGATTAACTCCTTCATCTGCTTTACCTTTTCCTCATCCCTCACTCACTGCTTTAGCACCTTAAACTCAATTCCCACGCCACTCTAAATCTTTCAGGTCCTCAAGAGTAGCTCCTGCTTTGTAAATATTATGAGCTGCTTAGGGACACCGCGAAGCAGCCAGGCTTGAAGTCAAAGCTAAGTTAACTTCTTTCTCAATGCTCCTTTGAAAGCAGGGCAATATAGTCTGGTGAATGGGCTATCAAACCCTACCAGCCACGTGTCCAATTTCCTCATGAACACCTATCCTTTCCATGCTATCTTGTGTGGTCTTTATCCCTGTAGTCCCTGCTAAAGGGACAACATCTGGAGATAACCAAATCTCACTAGCAGTTCTTAGGAGTCATTTTATCAGGGATGGATTTTTATGGTATTGCCTGGGATCACTTAGTCTTTGTCTCAGGAAGGAAGAAATTGTTATAATACTCAGTCTCTCAGCCTCCGCAGCAGACTGGTCCCACCCACTCCATGTCTCAGGACCTCACGAAGCAGGCTGTGAAAGGCTCTTTTATTACTCATTTTTAAACCTTTCCTAACTCAAGAAGCTTAAAGGTACAGTATCTCCTGATCATCATTTTTCTATATTTGTGCCATTTTGAAGCCCCTGTCCACATCTGAATCATAGATTTTTTTTCTCTTCCCTCTGTATTAAAGGCCCTATCTGGGGAATACCTACCACTTCTTCTTTTTATTATTATTTACTTATTTTTCTCTTTTTTTTAATTCCCCCATCCCCAGTCCACCCTCCACCTGTTCCATATCCCATACTTCCTCCCTGCCCTCACCCCCACCCCCCATTTCCACAAGGATGTCCCCACTCCCACCCTATCCCACCAGACCTCTAAATTCCCTGGGGCCTCCAGTCTCTTGAGGGTTAGGTTCATTTTCTCTGACTGAACCCAGACCCAGAAGTCCTCTGTCGTATATGTTGGGGGTCTCATATCAGCTGGTATATGCTGCCTGGTTGGTGATCCAATGTCTGAAAGATCTCAGGGGTACAGATTAATTGAAACTGCTGGTCCTCCTACAGTGTGGCCCTCCTCCTCAACTTCTTCCAGCTTTTCCCTAATTCAACCGCAGGGGTCAGCAGCTTCTGTCCATTGGTTGGGTGCAAATATCTGCATCTGACTCTTTCAGCTTTTTGTTGGATCTTTTGGAGTACAGTCATGATAGGTTCCTTTTTGTGAGGGCTCCATAGTGTCAGTAGTAGTGTCAGACCTTGGGGCATCCCCTTAAGCTGGATCCCACTTTTGGCCTGTCACTGGACCTTCTTTTCCTCAGGATCTTCTCCATTTCCACCCCTGCAGTTCTTTCAGATAGGAACAATTATGGGTCAGAGTTGTGACTGTGGGATAGCAACTCCATCACTCACTTGATGCCCTGTCTTTCTCCTGGAGGTGGGCTCTACAAGTTCCCTCTCCCTACTCTCCCTACTGTAGGGTATTTCATCTAGGGTCCCTCCCTTTGAATCCTGAGTGTCTCTCAACTCCCAAGTCTCTGGTACATTCTGGAGGGTTCTCCCAACCTCCTACCTCCCAAGGTTGCCTGTTTGCATTCTTTCTGCTGGCCCTCGGGGCTTCAGTCCTTTTCCCCACCCAATACTAGATCATGTTTCCCTCCCCCTCCCACCATCCTCTTTCCCTCACAGATCTCTCCCTCCTGCCTTGTGGTTGCTTTCTTCTCCCTACCAAGTGGGACTGATGAGTCCTCACTTGGGTCCTTTAGCTTGTTGACCTTTTTGAGTTCTGTGAACTGTATCTTGGGTATTCTGTACTTTTTTGGCTAATATCCACTTATTAGTGAGTACATACCATGCATGTCATTTTGGGTCTTACTTAACCTCAGTCAGGATGATATTTTCTAGCTCCATCCATTTGCCTGCAAAGCTCGGGACATCATCACTCTTAATAGCTGAGTAGTATTCTATTGTGTAAATGAACCACATTTTCTGTATCCATTCCTCTGTTGTGGGACATCTGAGCTGTTTCCAGCTTCTGCTTATCACAAATAAGGCCACTATGAACATAGTGGCATGGTAAGACATCTTTTGGGTATATTCCCAAGAGTGGTATTGCTGGGTCTTCAAGTAGATCTATTTCCAATTTTCTGAGGAACCTCCAGATTGATTTCCAGAGTGGTTGTACCAGTTTGCAATCCCATCAGCAATGGAAGAGTGTTCCTCTTTCTCCACATGCTCATCAACAGGTATTTTGATCTTATCCATTCTGATTGGTATAAGGTGGAATCTCAGGATAGTTTCAATTTGCATTTCTCTGATCACTAAAGACTCAGAACACTACTTTAAGTGTTTCTCAGTTATTTGACATTCCTCTGTTGTGAATTCTCAGTTTAGTTCTATATCCCATTTTTTATTGGGTTATTTGGTTTTTTTGGTGGTTAGCTTCTTGAGTTCTTTGTATATTTTGCATATTAGCCCTCTATTGGATGTGGGATTAGTGAAGATTTTTTTCCCGATCTGTAGGTTGCTGATATGTCTTATTGACTATATACTTTGCCTTACAGAAGCTTTCCAATTTCATGACGTCCCACTTATTAATTTTTTATCTTAGAGTGTGAGCCATTGGAGTTCTGTTTAGGAAATTTCCCCCTGTGCCAAGAGTTCAAGGTTCTTTCCCACTTTCTCTTCTATTTGATTAAGTGTATCTGATTTTATGTTGAGGTCCTTGATCTATTTGGACCTGAGCTTTGTGCAAAATGGCAAATATGGGTCTGTCTTCATTTTTCTACATACAGACAGCCAGTTAGACCAGCACCATTTGTTGAAGATGCTTTCTTTTTTCCATTGTATATTTTTGGTGTCTTTGTCGAAAATCAAGTGTGCATAAGTGTGTGATTTTATTTCTGGGCCTTCAATTCTATTCCATTGATCTTCTGGCCTGTCTCTGTATACTATGCAGTTTTTATCACTACTGTGCTGTAGTAAAGCCTGAAATCAGGGATGGTGATTCCTCCTGCAATTCTTCTGTTGTTAAGAATTGTTTTCGATATTCTGGGTGTTTTGTCTTTCCTGATTAATTGCTTTTTCCATGTCTTTGAAGAATTGTGACAGGATTTTGATGTGGATTGCTTTGAATCTGTAGATTGTCTTTGGTAGGATAGTCATTTTTACTATGTTAATCCTGCCAATCCATGAGCATGGGAGATCTCTCCATTTTCTGAGATCTCCTTCAATTTCTTCCTTGAGAGACTTGACGTTATTGTCATACAGAATTTTCACTTGTTTGGCTAGAGTTACCCCAAGGTATTTTATATTATTTGTGGCTATTGTGAAGGGAATTGTTTCCCTAATTTGTTTATCAGCCTGTTTATCATTTGTGTAAAGGAAGGCTATTGATTTAGAGTTAATTTTACACCCAGCCACTTTGTTGAAGTTGTTTATCAGCTGAAGAAGTTCTCTAGTGGAATTTTGGGGGGCCATACTATCATATCACCTGCAAATAGCAGTACCTTTATTTCTTCTTTGTCAATTTGTATCCCCTTGATCTCTTTTTGTTGTCTTATTGTTCTAGCTAGCACTTCGAGTACTATATTGAATAGATATGGGAAGAATGGGCGTCCTTGTCTTGTCCCCTGTTTTAGTGGGATTGCTTCTCTCCATTTAATTTGATATTGGCTGTTGCTTTCCAGTAAATTGCTTTTATTATGTTTAGGTATGAGCCTTGAATTCCTGATCTCTCCAATACTTTTAACATGAAAGGGTGTTGTATTTTGTCAAATGCTTTTTCTGCATCTAAGGAGATAACCATATGATTTTATAGTGGATTACTTTAATGGATTTTCATATATTGAACCAACCTTGCATCCCTGGATTGAAGCCTACTTAATCTTGGTGAATGATAGTTTTGATGTGCTCTTAGATCCGGTTTGCAAGAATTTTATTGAGTATTTTTGCATTGATATTCATAACTGAGATTGTCTGAAGTTCTTTTTTTTTTTTTTTTTTTTTTGGTTGGGTCTTTGTATAGTTTAGGTATCAGAGTAATTGTGTCTTCATAGAATGAATTAGGGAGCATTCCTTCTGTTTTTATTCTTATGGAATATTTTGAGGAATATTGGTACCACATCTTTGAAGGTCTGGTAGAATTCTGCACTAAATCCATCTGGCCCTGGGATTTTTTTGGTTGGGAGGTTTTTAATGACTTCTTCTATTTGCTTGTGTGATATGGGCATGTTTAGATAGTTTACCTACTCTTGATTTAACTTTGGTATGTGGTATCTGTCTAGAACATCATCCATTTCATCTAGATTTTCCAGTTTTGTTGAGCATAGGCTTTTGTAGTAGGATCTGATGATGTTTTAAATTTTCTCCATTTCTGTTGTTATGCCTCCCTTTTCATTTCTGATTTTGTTAATTTGGATACTGCCTCCAGGCCCTTTAGGTAGTTTGGCTAGAGGTTTATCTATCTTGTTGATTCTCTCAAAGAACCAGTTTTTGGTTTTGTTGATTCTTTGTATTGTTCTCCTTTTTTGTTTGGTTGATTTCAGCCCTGAGTTTGGCTCTTTCCTGCCATCTACTCCTCTTGGGTGAGTTTGCTTCTTTTGTTCTAGAGCTCACAGGTGTGCTGTTAAGTTGCTAGTGTAAGATCTCTCCAGTTTCTTTACCAGGGCACTTAATGCTATGAATTTTCCTCTTACCACTGCTTTCATTGTGTCCCATAAGTTTGGGTATGCTGTGTCAACATTTTCATTAAATTCCAGGAAATCTTTAATTTCTTTCTTTATTTCTTCCCTGACCAAATAATCATTGACAAGACAGTTATTCAGTTTCCACGTGTATGTGGGCTTTCTGTTGTATTTGCTGTAATTGAAGACCAGCCTTAGACCATGGTGATCTGATAGGGTATATAGGAATATTTCAATCTCCTTGTATCAGTGGAAGGTTGTTTTGTGACCAATTATATGGTCTATTTTGGAGAAGGTATGAAGAAGTTGTATTCTTTTGTTTTAGGGTGAAATGTTCTGTAGATATCTCTTAAATCCATTTGGTTCAGAACTTCCATTAGTTTCACTGTGTCTCTGTTTAGTTTCTGTTTCAATGACCTACCCACTGGTGAGAGTGGGGTATTAAAGTCTCCCACTATTATTGTGTGGGGTTCAATGTGTGTTTTGAGCTTTAGTAAAGTTTCCTTTATGAATGTTCCATTGCATTTGAGGCATAGATGTTCAGAATTGAGATTTCTCTTGGTGGATTTTCCCTTTGATGAATATGAAGTGTCCATCCTCATCAGGATGGATAACGTTTTTTATTAGATATTCTCTTTATTTACATTTCAAATGTTCTCCCCTTTCCTGGTTTCCTCTTCAAAAAAAAAAAAAAAAAAACCCTATCCCCTCCCCCCTCCCCCTGCTCACCAACCCACCCTCTCCCACTTCCTGGCCCTGGCATTCCCCTACACTGGGGCATAGAGCATTCACAGAACCAAGGGCCTCTCCTCTCATTGATGACCTACTAGGCTATCCTCTGCTTCATGTGCAGATGGAGCCAGGAGTCCCACCATGTGTACTTTTTGGTTGGTGGTTTAGTCCCTGGGAGCTCTGGGTGTACTGGTTAATACATATTGTTGTTCCTATGGGGCTGTAAACTCTTTCAGCTCCTTGGGTCCTTTCTCTAGCTCCTTCATTGGGGACCCTGTGCTCAGACCAATGAATGGCTGTGAGCATCCACTTCTGTATTTGTCAGGCATTAGCAGAGTCTCTCAGGAGACAACAATACCAGACTCCTGTCAGCAAGCACTTGTTGGCATCCACAATAGTGTCTGGGTTTAGTGATTGTATATGGGATGGATCCCCAGGTGGGGCAGTCTCTGGATTGTCCTTCCTTCAGTCTCTGCTTCACACTTTGTAACTCCTTCCATGTGTATTTTGTTCCCCCTTCTAAGAAGGACTGAAGTATCCACACTTTGGTCTTCCTTCTTCTTGAGTTGCATGTGGTCTGTGGATTGTATCTTGGGTATTCTGAGCTTCTGGGCTAATATCCACTTATCAGTGAGTACATACTATATGTGTCCTTTTTTAATTGGATTACCTCACTCAGGATGATATCCTCCAGATCCATCCATTTCCCTAAGAATTTCATAAATTCATTATTTTTAATAGCTGAGTAGTATTCCATTGCATAAATGTACCACATTTTCTGTATTCATTTCTTTATTGAGGGACATCTGGGTTTTTTCCAGCTTCTGGTTATTATAAATAAGGCTGCTATAAACATAGTGGAGCATGTATCCTTATTGCATGTTGGAGTACCTTCTAGGTATATGCCCAGGAGTGGAATTGCTGGATCCTCAGGTTATACTATGTCCAATTTTCTGAGGAACCGCCAAACTAATTTCCAGAAAATTTCCTTCCTCATCAGGCTTGATAACTTCTGGTTGAAAGTCTATTTTATTGGCTATTAGGATGGCAACTCCATCTTGTTTCTTGGGGCCATTTTTTTGGAAGACATTTTTCCATCCTCTTACTCTGAAATAGTACTGTCATTGTTATTGAGGTGTGTTTCTTGTATGCAGCAAAATGCTGGGTCTGGTTTTTGTATCCAGTCTGTTAGCATATATCTTTTTAAAGGTGAGTTGAGTCCATTGATATTGAGAGATATTAAAGACAGATGACTGTTGGTTCCTGTTATATTTGTTTTTGTAGGTGTTTTTATGTGCTTGTAGTTCTCTCCTCTTGGCTTTGTTGTGAGATGCTTAGTATCTTGTCTTTTCTTTGATGTATGTACCTTCCTGTGTTGGAGTTTTCCTTCTAGGATCCTCTGTAGGGCTGAATTGGTAGATAGATACTATCTGAACTTGGTTTTGTCCTAGAATATTTTGGTTTCTCCATCTATGATGAATGAGAGCTTTGCTGGGTATAGTAGCCTGGGCTGGCAATTGTATTCTCTTAAAATCTGCAACCTCTGATTAGCTTTTTCTGGCTTTCATAGTCTCTGTGGAGAAGTCTGTGGAGTAATTTTGATAGGTCTACTTTTGTATGTTACTTAGTCCTTTTCCCTTGCAGCTTTTAATATTCTTTCTTTGTTCTATGCTTTTAGTGTTTTGTTAATTACATGACAAGAGGATTTTCTTTTCTGGTCCCATTTATTTGGTGTTCTATAGGCTTCTTGTACCTTTATGGCCATCATTTTCTTTAGGTTGGGGAAGTTTTCTTCTATGATTTTGTTGAAGACATTTTCAGGTCCTTTGAGCTTGAAATCTTTGTTCTCCTATATTCCTTACTCATAAATTTAAGGCATTGTTCTCCTCTATTCCAATTATTCTTAGATTTGGTCTTTTCATTGTGCCCTGAATTTCCTGGATGTTTTGGGTTAGGAATTTTTTATGTTTTGAATTTTCTTTGACAGTTGTGTCAGTCTCCCTATTCTATGGATCTTCTACACCTGAGATTCTCTCTTCTATCTCTTGCATTCTGTTGGTGATACTTACATCTCTACTTCCTGATCCCCTTTCTAGGTTTTCCCTTTTCAGGTTTGCTTCAATTTATGTTTTCTTTATTATTTCTGCTTCCACTTTTAGGTCTTGGACTGCTTTATTCAATTCCTTCACCTGTTTGATTGTGTTTTCCTATATTTCTTTAAGGGATTTATTTGTTTCCTCTTTAAGGGCTTCTACCTGTTTACCTGTGTTTTCCTGTATTTCATTCAGTGAGTTATTTATATCTTCCTTAAAGGACTCTATTATCTTCATGAGATAGGATTTTAGGCCAGCTTCCTGATTTTCAGATGTATTGATGTATTCAGGGCTTGCTCTTGTGGAAGAACTGGGTTCTAATGATGCCCACATACGTTGGCTTCTGTTGCTTATGGTCTTGCACTTGCCTCTCACCATCTGGTTATCCCTGGTGTTTGCTGGTCTGGGTAACTCTGTCTGGAGTCTGCCTCTTTTGTCCCTGGCTTGTTTCAGGTATCCTGGTAGGCTTGTGGCCCTGGTCGTAGCAGACCTCCTGTGGGTCCTTCCAACTAGGAGGTCTTCAGAGGGGCAGAGAAGTTGCTGATCTATTACCCTGGCTGCTATAGATCTCCTGGGAGGCCTTCAAACTGTTGGGTCTTCAGAAGAGCAGTCAAGCTGTTGTCCTATGTAAATCAGTTCTCCAGGGGGGTTCTATGGACTATGTTTTCTGTTTCCCTGTATGCAGCAGAACTCCAGAGAGGCTTTCAGTCTGTTGAGTTAGTTGCCCTGCATGCCACAGAGCCCTGCCCTGGGGTGAGGGTGTCTTCAGACTTTGGTGTCCGTTGCCAGTGTCTTCAGGGGAGCAGGCAAGCTGGCAATCAGTTGCTCAGTTGTCCTGTGTGCAGCAGATCTCCTGGGATGGGATGCGTCAGGCTGTGGTGTCAGTTACCCTGAGTGCAGTAGCTCTCCTGTGATGTCTCTGGCTGTGTTATCAGATGCCCTGAGTGCAGCAGATCTCCTAGGATACCTCAGGATGTGGTACCAAATGCTTTGAGTGCAGTGGATCTTCTGGGATGGCTCAGGATATGGTGTCTTTCAGGGAGCAGACCAGCTAGCAGTCTGTCCCAGCAGAAAGGACCAGGCAGAAGGGGAGTAGCATTTGGCAGGTGGGGAGTTGAGGTGATGAGAGGTCCCTGAGTCCACTGGGCTCCCAGTAGCAGCTGTGGGACTTCAGGAGGTGGGGGTAGAAGGGGGGCTTCTTACCAAATGCTCAGAATGCAGCAGATCTTCTGGGATGCCTCAGGATATGGTGTCTTCCAGGGAGCAGGATACCTATCATTTCTGCCCCACTCTCTGCATGGTTACAATTCAGTTATTCCCATGAGTCCCATGTTTTTCTTTTGTTTTGTTATTTTTATGAGCTTTTGGGGGTGGGGGACGAAGGTTGTTTTGTTCTAATCACAGAAGGGGCTTATACTGACTGGTTTTGTGTGTCAACTTGACACAGGCTGGAGTTATCACAGAGAAAGGAGCTTCATGAGATCCAGCTGTGGGGCATTTTTTCAATTAGTGATAAAGGGGGTAGGGCCTCTTGTGGGTGGTGCCATCCCTGGGCTGGAAGTCTTGGATTCTATAAGACAGCAGACTGAGCAAGCCAGGGAAAGCAAGCCAGTAAGGAGCATCCCTCCATGGCCTCTGCATCAGCTCCTGCTTCCTCACCTGCTTGAGTTCCAGTCCTGACTTTCTTTGGTGATAAATAGCAAAGTGGAACTAAGCTGATTAAACCTTTTCCTCCCCAACTTGCTTCTTGGTCATGATGTTTGTGCAGGAATAGAAACCATGACTAAGACAGGGCTATTTAGCATAGACCTTATATTTATATTCTTTCCTTTACCCCTCAATACCAATGATAAAGACCCCCATCTCATTCTCCTTTTTTCCATTTTCTTGCCAATTCAGAGACTAGACTAGCAAATAGCACCCATATAATTTTCTCATTTCAATCACCTCCTATGAGGGCAGGTTCTTTCTTTCAGCCTCAGTTTCATGAATTATCCCCCACAGCACAGGTCACACAACTGATGTCACGGCCTGCTTGTGATCCCATCCTACTTTTAAGAGCTGTAATACATTCTTTAACCCATCAGCCATTTAGAAGGCATCCCTGTACTCAACATAGTGAACCATTTTCATATAACACAGAGAAAGAAAGCCAACCTGGTACCCACCTAGTTCACACAGACACTCCACAACCAGATGGTGTAGCCTCAGTAGTGTGTCCACCTACATCAGGACAAAAGAAAAATGCTACTACAACAGGAATGCGAGAAATTCCATATCTAACATGGTTGTCTCAGTTAGGGGTTTATTGCTGTGGAGAGATATGATGATGGCAGCTCTTATTTAAAAAAAATCATTTAATTGGGGCTGGCTTACAGTTCAGAGGTTTAGTTCATTATCATCATGGTGGAAAGCATGATGGCATGCAACTGTGGTGTTGGAGAAATAGTGGAGAGTCCTACATCTGGATACAAAGATAACAAAAAGAAAGTGAGACACTGGACCTGTCTTCAGCAGCTAAGACCTCAAATCCCAACCCTGGTGATACACATCCTCCAATAAATCCACACATACTCCAGCAAGGCCAAACCTCCTAATAGTACCACTCCCTATGAGCCTTTGAGGACTATTTTCACTCAAACCACCACAATAGGCAAGGATGGTCATGTCAGGATAACTCTTATAGTCATTCCATGCCATCCCATACTATATGGGAAAAAGTTGCCATATCAGGAAGGCCCTCATGGACACTCTACCCTAATGCATGTTGGCTTTAGTTGCATGCCTTATCACCCATAGCAGACGCAATGCATTGGCTTCTCTAAAACCCATCTTTAGGTCTGCCGTGTCCTTATTAGAATACCAAGTGTTTCATGACTTTACCTGGAGGAGTAAACAAATGTCAGTTTCCCCAGATAGAGTCCTGATGACATACCAAAAGGCCACCTATTCCTCTCAAGTATAATTTGAGGTTGACTTAAGGAGCATAGGTGAGGGGTAACTTACAGAAGCATGAGCAACACATGGTTAGATAAAGTGCCCAGCATCACCTCAAGCAGTTGTGAATGGCTTTTAGATCCTCCAGGATAGGCATAGCCATATGTGCTTTGTGTGTCCTTCCAGGTCCATGAAGGGAACATAGTGGGCCCAGTTTCATGAAAGTCTCTTATAGGCAATCTCAGCTGATCTGCTTCCAGGACAACTACAACAGTGTTATGTAAGGAGGGCAGAATCCACAACCCAAAAAATAGCTAGTGACTCAATGTAAAGATGTCAAAGAATCAAGAACAGGGTAGCTCCCTATCATGTCATGAGAATGTATTAAGTCATGTGGGAAAAATTAAGTGTTAAATTATGAAAATTAAAAGGATGAGGAAAATGGGAAACCCTATAATACCTTAATCTTTTTCAAACCACTGTAGATATGCTTGGCATACAAAAAGTAAAGTACAGAGATAAGTATATTATAAAGCCCACCATCTGTGTATGAATATATCCATTTCCTCTAGAAGTGTCTTCCTGTCTTATTATTGTGATCATTATTATTTATGTTAAGTATGTTTAACATGGGATCCTCTCTTTTAACATTTTGTGTGCATATGTGTATATCTCTGTGTGTATGCGCGCGCGCATGTGCATGTGTCAAGGCCTTGCTATAGGTCCAAGTACTCCTTTGTCAAGTGCTCCTTTCATCTCCAACCCCTGTGTAGTTAGCACTATAGATGTGTGGCACTGTGAATAGAATTGTAGCAATTTTTTAAGTGTACGATATGGTGCTTTTGACTGTGTGGGGTCTTCACTGTACTAAATTAGTCTATGCCTGAAGCTTCCACTCTTAGGCTAATGGCTCTTCTCCCTAACCTCCAACCCCTGGCTCCTATTATCCCAGTCTCAGCTTCTGGGTTTGACAACTTTAGATTTTTCATATAAGGGCATGAAGAAAGCATTCCTCCTTTTAGATTTGGCTTATTTTGGGAATGTTCTCCAGGCCACCTACATTGTCACAAGTAGCAGGAAAAACATTCTAATACTGATTGAGCACGTGTTCCTTCTAATCGCTGTGCTGAACACTCGTAATATTTAAAGTAAGTACTCTTCCCTCCACTTTACTCATAGATAAAGAACTCTAAGGGATCCCCCCAGAGTCACACAGGTAATAACACAGGCATTGGGGATTTATAATCCATGTTTTTTTATTGTTCATTTTATGGTATACAGTGTAATTTTATAACTAAGCAGTTGTATAATGATCAATTCATGTTAATTAGCATGTCCAACTCATCACATTTTTAAACTTTTTTGATTAATGCATAACAATTCTACACACTTATGGGACCCAATGTGATGTTTTAGTACATTATGTCCTGATCAACTCAGTGTAACTAATGATTTCATTTGCTGATCACAAGTTTGATTTTAGAGCCTTCAAGCCTCTCCCTTTTATGGTTTATATAATAATATACAGGCCTATAGTCATTCATGGTAGGATAGAGCACTAGAAGTTAATCTCCCTAACTTTTCCTTGGTTGTTCTTATTCAATGCCCCCTTCTTTTACCTTCCCTAGCTGCTTGTAAACACAATCTACATTCAGACCTAGTCCTGAGTACAAAGAGAGGAGAAACTGAGATGAGGGCTCTTGCAATCAGGCAGGCTTGATTGGAAACCAAGTTCTACAATCATGTACATTTGGGTGAGTGACTTAACCAGTCAAAGCTTCTGCCTCTTGGTCTGTATTATAGAAACAATAGACACTACCTACCTCTGGAGATGCTGGGATAATTAAGTGAGACAATGTATATAAAGTGCTTAGCATGATGTCTAAAAAAATAGCCTTAAATTTTGGTTCACTGCTGTTACTGTGATCCGTAAGGTTTTCACAAACTTGAGTGTTGTTGTTTCTTATCAAAGGCTTCAGATGAAGCATGTTCTTCAGTATGCATCAGAGGCTGCTAAACTCTCCTCTGGTATAACTCTGAACTTGCACCTGCCCTTAGGTGAGAGAGTAGAAAAGGATGACTTTATAAGTCATTAGTCAGAAACACCAACCCCCTGAAGGATTCTGATTCCTAAGCTTGTCTCCGTTGTTGGCCAAGAATTCACAATGAAAAAGGCTTCCCATGGTGCTGGACAGACAGCTCTGTGGGTAAAGCACTTTGCCATGCAAGCCTAAAGACCAGAGTTTGCATCTTAGAACCCATAGTAGCACAATTCACTGAGATGGTTGGCAGAAACAAGAGAAACCCTGGAAGATCTTGGGCTAGCTGGCTGTGGTGAACAAGATATTCTGTTTCAAAATGGAAGTCAAGGACTGACACCCACACTTACACACATGAACATGCACATATAAACATATCATTATAGATAAAGAAATGACATTAACAGGGAAGAGAGAGGGAAAGGGTGGGAGGAAGGTAGGGATGGAAACAAGGAAGGAAGGAAGAAAGGGAGGGAGGGGAGGGAGGAGAGGGAGGGAAAGAGGGAGGGAGGAAGAAGGGAGGAAGGAGGGAGGAAAGAAAGAAGGAAGGAGGGAAGGAAGGAAGGAAGGAAGGAAGGAAAAAAGGAAAAAGAAAGGGAATGAAGGAGATAAGAAAGAAAGGAAGAGAGGGAGAAGGGACCAGAAATAGGGGAGGAGAGACTTGAGAAGAGAGATAAGGAGAGGAGAGGGGAGAGGAGAGAAGGGGAGGGAAGGAGAGGAAAGGGGAAGGGAGGGGAGAAGAGGGGAGGGAAA